>NC_081825.1:15592500-15892500 GCF_030867095.1 Alligator mississippiensis
GACTGGCTGGGCAGCAGCTCTGCAGAAATGACCTGGGGGTGGGCAATAGGCTGAATATCATCCAACAGTCTGCCCTTGTTGCCAAGAAGGCTAACAACATATTGGGCTGCATTCATAGGAGTGTTGCCAGCAGGTCAAGGGAAGTGATTATTCCTCTCTGTGGAGAAATCACCCCCCAGTCTGCCTCAGTGCTGTAAGGCAGCAGCCCAGCCCCCATTCCTATGTTACCATGGTATCTGTAGGACTAGCTGGGCTGTAAAAATTCCAAGGTGAGGGAGAACTTGCTCCCTTGGTCTCAGTTTCCCATCCTTGCAGGTCATGTGTCTAGTCCTCTCACATGGTAAGGTGATGTCACTTGGAAGTGCCGGTCAGCAGCCAATGGCTCCGCTGCTGGTCAGAACTTAGTGGTGAGGTCACAACAGGGGTATATCGGGTCCCTTCTTCCTGGAAGGGGGAAGACATATTTGGGGACATGAAGCAAGCACCACCCTCTGGAGCTCCTTTAGACTCCAGATGAACATGTGAAACTTACCTAAAATGTATCCAGTAATGGTGTTCTAGAAGTGTATTAAAAGGCTACCAAGCTGCTTCTGTTTGCTCAGGGTTATTCTCTTGATATTACTGTGACTTGTACCCCTCCCCATGCCTACCCTCTTTGCCCAATAAAGCTATGTGTTATAGCAAGCCTTGTTGTACATGCTTGAGAGAGATTGGGCAAGCCTTTTTGCTCCCTTTGGTTGGCTGACTAAGGGAGGCTACTTTCTGTGCTTCAGGCTAAAGGAAACACCCCAAGATTTCACAGTGTGTTAAGCACCCTCAAGGCCTACAAGGCCTGTGTACCCCCTGTCTACAAGGCCTGTGTACATCAGGGGGGTACAGAGCCTGGACAAAGACCAGGCCCCGGGTTGTGGCACAGATACAGATTACCCCAGGCTTCTGAGTGTTTTCCAGGAAGGGAGTTGGCCAGAAGTTGCTGCCGCAGGGAGGCATCTGAAGCTTGGTTCTTGGTGGGGGGCAGTGAGGTGAGTGTCTTGGCATAGGAGTGCCCCCTACTGGCCCACCACATGCTCTGCGCAGCACTGGTGAGGCCACATCTGGAGTACTGTGTTGTGGCCAAATTGGAGAAAGTCCAGTGGAGGATAACAAAAATGATGAGGGGGCTGGGGGCATGACTTAGGAGGAGAGGCTGAGGGAACTGGGCTTATTTAGTCTAGAGAAGAGACAACTGAGACCATATTTAATAGCAGTCTTCAACTACTTGAAGGGTGGTTTGAAAGAGGATGGACCTGGACTGTTCTTATTGGTGACAGGTGACAGAAAAAGGAGCAATGGTCTCAAGTTTCAGCAAGGAAAGTTGAGTTTGGATATTAGGAAGAATTTTCTCATTAGGAGGGTAGTAAAACACTGGAACAGGTTACCCAGAGAGGTGGTGGACTCTTCATCCTTGGAGGCTTTCAGGACTTGGCTAGACAAAGCCTTGGCTGGGATGATCTAATTGGGGCTGGTCCTGCTTTGACCAGGGGGATGGGCTACATGACCTCCTGAAGTCCCTTCCAAACCTAACATCCTATGATTCTATTATTTACAGCATAGTGATTAGCTCATTCACCTAGTTAGAGGGGACCTGGAGTCTGATCCCTGTTTTCAGTTCTCCTGATGCATTTTGCATTCAGCAATCATTGGATTAAATACACAGGCAGTTTTAGGAGCAATTTCCAGGGAAAGGGCTTCTACTAGTAGTGTGAGAAGAACACCCCACCGCTTGCTGTACTTTTGAATGGAAATGGCCATGGCTATAGTGCTTTCTGCTGTCAGTGTAGTTATGGTCTAAACATGATGTCAAGGGACTTTGGCTGATGGGCACCTAGTTGTGAATTCCAAAAAAGCATGAGGCATGAGGCAACTGCGAAGATGCTCAGTTGAGCTGAGATGTGGGCAGTTCTGGGCATTCATTGGCTAAACTAAGGTGGTTAGACTGGAAACACTTCCTTGGACTTAGGTGCCGAAATTGCATGTAGGGCTAGGAACAGACATTGCACTTACACTGGTTTAAGTGATCAGAAACTGGTTTAAACCTGTAACAGAACAGACATTCTGTCCACATAAACCAGTTTGAAAATGGCTGAAACTGATTTGAGATAAGCCTGGGTGAATGTAGTATCAGACTTAATTGATTTGGCTCAAACCAGTTTATGCAAGGTCTGTCTCAGACCCCTTCCTGGTTTAACTTAAACCAGGGTCCCCCAGCATCCTAGCAGGCTCTCTGTTCCTGCTAAGCAGGGCTGAGCCCTGCCCCTCTGCTCCCCAGCTGAGAAGGGACAGGCAGGGGCAGGGATCAGGCCAGAAAGGGGTTTAATTCCCCCTTTACTGTGCCATTGGCAGGGACCTGAGCTGGGTCTCCCAGACACTCCCCCCTCACTGCTGTAGTGGCAGGCAGCCATGTCCCCTGAGGCAGAGGGGGCAGGGAGGGGGTTATTCTCCCCTCTGCTCCCCCACTGCCCCCAAGGGACCACAGCTGGGTCAGCCCACTATTGCCGTCACCACTTGCTCCCTGCTTGGAGCAAGCAGCAGAATAAGCCCCCTCCACCAGATGCTGCAGGGAGGGGAAATAACCCCCATCCCTGCCCCCTGCCTAAGGGGCCCTGCTGGCTGGCCATACCCATGGCCACTGCAGCAGTGAGGGGGCAGGGCCCTTGATGGGGACAGAAGCCCAAGTCATAGTGTTGGGGAGCACGAGCCCCTTTCCAGTGGGGAGCTGTGCTGCAGGGCAGGCAGAGCTGTGGTGGACTGCACATGGCAGCACTGGGGCCTGGAGGGGGCCAGAGCCCTCCAAGCTGCCACCTCCAAACCCCTCTCTGGCCAGTTCATCCCAGACTGGCCACACCCTGTTAGCACTGCTTCCCTGCAGCTGAGGACATGCTCTAGCGCCCCCCGATGTCTGGCCTGAGCACCTGCAGGTATATGCCCACATTTCCTGTCCAGAGGGAATGTCTGTACTGTTACAAACCAGTTCAACCTAGGCAGGCTAGACTAACCTGAAAAGGTTGAATCAATTTAGGCTCTGGCTTCTTGAATGTCTGTCCCTAGCATAGGTGCCTAACTTTGTTTCCCGATCTGGGGCCTAGCCCAAAACTAAAAGCATTATAGAAGGGAAAAACCTTTGTTGCAGACAAGTTTAGGATGAGTAGTAGTGTAAATAAAATCAAAATACAGCCTTGGATGTGCTTCTATTTGACCTTGATTTGGTCCTGACATGAGTTTTATATCACTATTACTCCACTGACTTCAGCAGATTACTCCTGATTATTACTTCAGTGAGAGAAGAATTGGTCTTTTTGTGCTTGGTTAGTTGTAATTTAAATTCTGTCTTGTGAATTAAAATTCTTGTGTCCTATGTTCCCGCAGGTGTTGTTCTTTACTGTGCTTTTCTGAGAGAGTTGCTAACATCCAAAATTTTATGAGTGGACACAGTGTGTGAAATCCTGGCACAACTGAAGTGGCAAAACTCCCATTGACTTCAACAGGGGGAGGATTTCACCCTGAATAATTACCAACAAACATAAATGCTAATATAATTCAAAACACTAACATGTTCCAAACATTCATACTGAAATGAAAATTACCTTACTGAAATCACTTATTAAAGTCAGAAAGGGAACTAAAGAAACTTCCAAAAAGTTTGGCCAAGATTTTGAGATGCAATGAGAGATTTGAGGGTTATGGCTATGCAACTTGAGAAGTCATAGAGAGGCCTAATTTTTTCAGTGAGTGGGCTCTCAGCAGTGTCTGAACACTGAGTTGTCATGGGTTTGGCCCCTAGAAACCAAGATACAGTAAATCAATAGTCACTTCTGAAAATTCCAGCTCTTGTCTGTCTTAAAAAGATTTTTCAGCAAAGCGCCAAAGACAATCTGTGGTCTTCCAAAAAAAAATTCTTAGCCAAGACATTAACCTTTCATTTTTATTTTTGGTCTCCTTTTAGTACAGTCCTCCTTTTATATAAGAACTGAATTATTTCTTGGAGTATTGAGGGATTTTAGCAGCACACACCCATATTCCTTTGCAAGGATTTTGCCTTTAAAAAAGAGGAGGGAAAATCCTTGGATGTTCTCTGAAGGCTCCTTAAGGAAAGTCATTTTCTGAGGAGTTTTAACTTTTGGGTTTGTGTCTCTTTGTTTCGTTTGATTAGTGACCCCCATATGCATCTCTCTTAACTTTCAACTGGGTTTAGAAAGAGCTGAATGCCTTAATAACAACTCAATTGACTTGTTAGTATAAGAGGATTCAGGTTTTCCAAGAAAAATGACAAAATAAGGCCTACAAAATCCACATGCAACCAGGTCCTTTGAGGTTTCTGTGTGATGTTTCCTCACGTTTCTATAACTTCTCGTGGAACAGGTTACCTAGAGAGTTGGTGGAGTCTCCATCTTTGGAGGTTTTTAAGGCCCGGCTGGACAATCCCCGCGATCTGACTGGGGCTGGTCCTGCTTTGAGCTGGGGGTTGGACTACATGACTTCCTGAGGTCCCATCCAACCCTTATTTTCTATTGTTCTATTGTTCTAGGGTTACGGATATTAAAGTGCTTTGCATATCAGTACATTGACCTCACATCAGTCCTGTGAAACAGAAGGCAAGACAAGCAACTATAAGACAAAGGATTTTATTCACCCAAACTGAAACACATCTGTCTGTGGGATGGTGTAACAGTTCACAACAAGCATACAACATTTTAGAACAGCTTTTGTATTTTTAAAGAGTATTCTTCCATAATGACTTCTAGCAGATGCTGGCACAACTTGCCTAAAATTTGGAAAAGACACATAAACCTGACCTTTGATCTCCTGATTTCCACTGCTAATATTCAGGCAATTCACAAACCTAAGCTTCCATGGACAACGCGAGGAAAGTGCTCATGTAGTTAGAAAGAGACCGCTGTAGTTGGTGGCAACATTGCCATTCATTATAATGGGCTGAAGATTTGGACCTAAGAGTTTCTTTGGAAACCATCAAGCCATTCTCAATGGATTGGGACAGGGATAGAAGGAAAAGAGAATGACTGAGAGAGATTGAGAGAGCATATCAAAGGGGATGAGAGGGACATATGGAGTGAGAGACAAGGTAAAAAGGAGAAGCAGCTGTTAGATATCACAGAAATAGACACTTTAAAAATACCATGTCTAGCTAGGGAGAGGAACACAGAGGGAGGGAAGAGTGATGGAAAAGCCAAAAAGGAAAAGAAGAAACAGAGCAGTTGTATTCAAGGTAGAGGGAGCAGCCTAACAAAAAGGCAGGCAAAGTAAAATCAGAAATGGAGGCGTAGAGAAAGAGGATGGAAAAAACAAGGACATACAGGAGAAACAATTGAGAGTAAAGGGCAGAAACTGAACCAATGGAGAAGTCACACCCCAGTTACATCAGGGAGAGCCTGAAAGGGCTGTTTTTCAAATAAAGCATTCTACAGGAATTAAAATAGCAACAGCTTAGGGTGGCAGGAAGCCCATCCACCTACTCTATCTGTCCATCATGTAATGTAATGTATTTTCCTTCCAAATACTAGGCTGATTCATGCTTTAATTTGCTCACAATTGTACTGTTGCCTTTGGTTGTCTGTGTGATGCAGAGAGAAATTTCTTCACAGCTCCCCTCCTGGTTTCCACTGATGAGCTTTTGTTTTTGTTGCATTGTTGAATGGTGTAACTGGATTTCAGCCTGTGGCCCCTGCAGGGAGGCGGTGAGTGAATCTGCTGTGTCACCCAAGGGACTAAGAGGTAAACCCTTGTAAGAGTCAAATCCCTGGCCCATTTAGTAGGGTTGTTGCCATTCATTGTAATGGAATCAAGATTAGGACCTAAGGATTTCTTCAAGGCAAGATAGGAAAAGGGCCAGAGGTCCTGCAGAGTTTCTCCGCAGGAGTTTCTCTCGACAGGACCTCCGCATTTCAGAATTTAAACTGTGAATTCAAATCATCTCAAGAGGGGGAAGCTCCTAAAGCTATAGATCCAAACGTGCCTGGGTGCAGGGAAGCAACCTTAACCTTTGCTTTCCCAGTTTCTTGAGGAGGAAGAACCAAAGCCTTGGATCTAAAACTAAGTTCCAACTCCAAGGGGCAACCGGGCAACTGTGAGCTTAAGTGACTTTCCCACTCAACTGAGCCAGCGCAGAACCAGGACGAGAGCTCCGATCTGGTTTGTGTCCCCAGTAAGGAACCACATTGCACAGAGAACAGCTTCATTCCCAAGGTGTGTGCGCTCTCCCCCTCTGTAAAAGCAGATGGAAAAGGTAAAGGCATGCGTTGGGGAGGAGGTCACCAGAATACATTTTATAAAGGAACAACTACAATTGATAAGATGAGAGGATTAGTGAGGGTAGTAGGTCTACGTGATATGAAGCAAGTCTGCTTCACTGGAAGTTGCAAAAAGTTACTTAATCAAAGTGAATAAAAGCAGAAAAAATGAAAGAAGACATGAAATGAGAGAGGAAGCCTTTGTAATACAGCCAGAAAAATAATTTACCACAAGGAATGTTAATTGATAAAATGTTTTCCAGTTTTAATTCCTTTTTCATTGATTGATGTTTCGGTGAGCTCTTTGGGCAGCATTAAAAGCAAGCTTATTACACTAGGACGTGATTCAGTCTAATTATACTTTCACCAGAACACCCTTGGAAAGGACCAAACAAAAGAAATGGCTCAAATTGGATTTTTAAAAACAGCTTTTTCATTTTATAGTGCAATAAAATAACAATACACTGCAGTCCAAAATGAACACTAGCCAAACTTTTATGGAAAAATCTCCTTTCCATCCATTTTGGACTGAAGGTACCTTCTATTTCACTAATACCCCCTCCCCCTTTCTCAGTCTCTCTGTTAGTCTCAGAGGACATCAGGTTACCACTTTTTTAAACGTGACCTGATCAACATGTCAAATGGAATTGAATGTTTATTTTAATAACAGGTTTTCTAACCTGCTCTAATGGCTTTGGAGAACAAGTCTCATTGACTTGAAAACATCATCCAATGATAATAGGCAGACAAGGTTCTTTGGGTGAATCTGCTTTTTTTTATTAGAGCAATTTAAATAGTTGGAAAACAATTTTTAAGCAAGCTTTCGGGTTCAAAAACCCTTCGTCAGGCTAAGGAAGTTTCAGCAGTTGGCGTGTGCTCTTCCTGGAGGGAATGACCAGTAAAGAAGCCAGCGGCTGGGCTGGTATGCATGCAAGACAGGCAGTCAGTGAAAATGTAGATTGAGGAGTCAACGGGTGAGAGACAGACACCCCCATCCAATGATAATGTCACATTGATAGTGTATAATCTTCATATTGCAGGAGGGCGCAGAAGCTCTGGCCTGGCCTAGAACGTCACTGGACAAGGTACTGTACAGACACAACGGCAGGAGGCTCCTATATCAAAAGAGCTTAAAATGTTAAAGCTATGATTCTGCTCCTGACGCTGTGCTGGCGCAACCCTGTGCCCATATGGAGCTCTCTTTATTAGGCAGAATCTTAATTAGTAGCACTGCTGGCTGAGTCATGAAGGATTTTGTTTCATATCTGCAGGGCTGGCACACAGAAAACACTTCTCTTGACTTGTTAACTGAGTAAATATGAAATCAGTTCAGTAAAAGAGGTTAAATAGGATCCCCACAACAACACTTTTACAGTCATTTCTCTGGTTACATGTGTACTATAAGTGGCCCCAACTAGCTCTCCTTACTAGCTGTTTGAGATGGGAGTATAAATAATGACTTTCAGCTACCAGACCTCTTGCTTCTGACAGAATAGGGTAATAGAGGAACTTGGGGAATAGCTCACAGATAAGAAGCATTATCCCAGAATGAATAGTTTGTCCGTAAGTCATATGGTTGGGGGAGTTTCCAAAGTGGCCAGTGCTGAAAAAGTTCTGCTCCATTTATGTTAATAGTGTCATGCCCATGGACTTCCATGGAGCAGTTAGGCTAATGCTAAACAGTTTTAAAAATCCTGACCATAGCTTCTATCAACCTATTTGGTCTGTTTGAGTTAGTGATGTAAACTCAGAATGAATACGCAGTACTTAGTGTTGTCTTCAGAAGATCTTCTGAGGACGGGTGAGCTTTACCTAATCTCAACAGCTGCATCAACTCCAAACAATGCAAACTGCCCTGCCTTGAGCCTTAAAATGCATGATTCCTGACTTAGAGAGAGACTACTTCTGGCAATGAGGGTACCTGTGATTCCATGTCCATGAGTAGTCAGGTGAGAATTGACCAGGCTGTCCTTAAGTCCTTGTATTCATTTTTCAATACATGTGATCACCAGAAACTTGATCACCCTACTACCCAATTCAGGGCCTTTTTACATACTCCCTAAAGTCCACGAACAAGAAAAACCAGGCAGACCTGTAATATTCAACCATGGAACCCTAACTGAGGAAATATCAGGTTTCATCGAATCCATCCTAAAACCTCTTGTCACCCAAAGACTGAGTTTTATCCAAGACACAACAGACTTTCTATGAAAACTTAAAAACATAGAACACTTTCTCAGCAATACTCTCCTAGCCACCATGGATGTGACCAGCTTATATACCAACATCCCACACCAGGATGGCACCCAAGCCTTCCTCACTTATCTACAAGATAAAGATTACAACTCAGAATATAGACCTAAAGATATTACTGAATGTATACACTTCATCTTCATACACAACAACTTCAGGTTCAATAAATATTTCCTCCAGACCATGGGCATAGCTATGGGCACCCAAATGGCCTCAGGGTATGCCAACCTTTTATGGTCCACCTGGAAGAATTCCTTAAGAACCGCACCATCAAACCCATGCTATACCTAAGATATATTGATGATATCTTCACCATTCGGACTGAAAACCTGCAGTCTCTGATTGATTTCCATCACAAATTCAACAATCATCACCCCTCCATCAGACTATCTCTTGAATACTCCAGCACCAACATTTCCTTTTTGAACACTATGATCAACATCCAAAACGGTGAAATACAAACCGCCACATACAAGAAACCCACAAACCAATATGTACATCCGTACAGAACCAGCAATCACCCTAAACACACCCAGAAAGCTATAATATACAGCCAAGCCCTCTGGTACCACCAAATTTGCACTGAGGAGAATACCCACGATTGTCACCTCATAAATCTCAAACAGGCTTTCACCCAAGAAGAACACTGCTCCAGAGAGAGAGAGATCGTACTTTTGAAAGAGCCACCCAGATACCACATGAATAATTGCTGCAGTACAAAAAGAAAAACCCTACGAATCACACACCATCAGTTATGTCATACCAGCCTTCCCTGGAACCTATATGGAAAATCCTTCATCCATAATAGAAGAAGACTCAAATCTTAAAGAGATCATTCCAGAACCAACCATCCTAACCTTTAAACAAACGAACCGCACCAAACTCATCACTAGAAGCATATTTTCTGTGACCCAAAGCACACTGAATGGATCCAGACCATTACAGGGAAAAAAATGTAAAACCTGCCAACACATCTCCAACACTCCCATAATAACTACAGTCTAAAACAGACCCATCACCATTCCTGGATCTTATACCTGCACCTCCAGAAATGTGATATATCTCATCCAGTGCACCAAATGCCCTGATAGAAAATATGTAGGAGAAATCACATAACAGCTGTGTACCAGAATGAACGCACACTAACAGTCTATCAAAGACAAAAATACCCAATTACCTACGGGTGCACACTTCTCACAAGACAACCACTCTCTCTCTCTGATCTCTCAGTTCTAATCCTCAGAGGAATTTACAAAACACCTTTCATAGACAAGCCTATGAACTTCATAAAGCTACTGGATATAAAAACTCATGGACTAAATATAGACATTGAATTTATGACACATTATAACCTACCTGCCACCTGCTAACCCCAGGTAAACTGTCTTCATTTTACCAGCTACATTTTATCACCAGTTCTACATTTCTCCTTCCCCCCCCCCCCATTGGTCTCATACCTATTGTCCCCCATTCCATCAGATCTTCACTGCTAGGAATATGCATTTGCACTGACCTGCATTTTGCGTATTGGCTGCTAGCCTACCCAGGAGAGCATACAAACACCAACAGACTCTCCCTATGCCTGAAGAAGGTGTTTATGCCTGAAAGCTTGCAAAAAACAATTTTCCCAACTATTTATTTCATCTAATAAAAGATGCATATCTATCCAAAGAACCTTGTTCACCAGAAATGAAACTAAAGCCACAAACTCCTCTCAAACAGGAGAAAGAGCCATCACCTGGGAACAAAGAATACATTAACCAATTACCTAGTTTCATAGATTCATAGACTTATAGATGCTAGGGTCGGAAGGGACCTCAATAGATCATCGAGTCCGACCCCCTGCATAGGCAGGAAAGAGTGCTGGGTTCAGATGATCCCAGCTAGATACTCATCTAACCTCCTCTTGAAGACCCCCAGGGTAGGGGAGAGCACCACCTCCCTTGGGAGCCCGTTCCAGACCCTGGCCACTCGAACTGTGAAGAAGTTCTTCCTAATGTCTAGTCCAAATCTGCTCTCTGCTAGCTTGTGGCCATTATTTCTTGTAACCCCTGGGGGCACCTTGGTGAATAAAACCTCACCAATTCCCTTCTGTGCCCCCGTGATGAACTTGCACGCAGCCACAAGGTCGCCTCTCAACCTTCTCTTGCGGAGGCTGAAAAGGTCCAGGTGCCCCAGTCTCTCCTCATAGGGCTTGGCCTGCAAGCCCTTAACCATAGGAGTGGCCCTTCTCTAGACCCTCTCCAGGTTTTCCACATCCCTCTTGAAGTGTGACACCCAAAACTGCACGCAGTAGTCCAACTGCGGTCTGACCAGTGCCCGATAGAGGGGAAGTATCACCTCCTTGGATCTGTTCGTCATGCATCTGCTGATGCACGATAAAGTGCCATTGGCTTTTCTGATGGCTTCGTCACACTGCCGACTCATGTTCATCTTGGAGTCCACTAAGACTCCATGATCCCTTTCCACTTCCGTGCTACCAAGCTGGTCATTTCCTAGGCAGTAGGTGTGCTGGAGGCAGCAGGTATGCTGGAACCAGCAACTTGGAGAAGATGACACCAGATATCCCACTGGTGTAGACTGGGGCAGCTCCAATGGATCTCATTACAATTTCCAGGCAACTTTTATTTTTTAGAAGTTTGATTTGCAGTGAAGACAGAATAATGGCACTCTCCCTATTTGCTTTCTGCCTACACCAAAGTTTGATATGTATCTAGTGCCTTTGTTGGGATAAAGATTTACATTTCATTTGTTGTCAGCACAATTTCTGTTAGATCCCAAATATTAATTTTGAAAGATGGCTCCACCCCTGTTTTGTGACCTATCTAAAAGAAGAAGAAAAAAACTGAGAAGGCGTTTTAAAAATGTTTGAACTAGCCAAATTAACTTTGACTGTTAGCCACTCTATTGTCAGTGTTCTTGCCCCATGGTAAGATAAAAATGTTGTTAAACCAATATATTTTCCAGTGTGTGTTCTTTGGCAGGAATATCAACTTGCTTCTATTTTTTTTTTCTTCTTGAAATGGTTATTGGACATGGAAAGGAATGTATCTGGCATCTTGAGAAGAGAGACTCAAACGAAATAAGCATTTGAACAAATATTGCAAGGAAGCCAACTCTGACTATTTTGTGGCTAACCTTCCCTTACAAAATTGCTAATGGTGAGCTGTTCAGAGCATGCCACTTACCAAAGAATTTGGCATTGTGAAGAAACAATGAGTTAGAAAATAGTAACAATTAACCTGGAAATCCTAATCATTCAAACTAATACTTCACATGTAACGTGCCATTGTAAACCTATTTTAAAGAGTTTCTGGGTCAAATTTATCTCTAGTCCAATTCCAATGAATCCATCATTGTTATATGGAACTCAGTGCTTTATTTGCCATTTCAAGTATTAGCCCATTCCAGTGTTACGTAGTGATAGTGGGCCCAGAAAGAGATTGGGGCACATTGCCTTAGGCATTGTACATACACACAGTAAGAGAGAGTTCCTGAATGAAAGAGCTTGTCTATTTACAACCTAAATAGACCAGACACACAAAGGGTGGGAGAAAGCATATCACTGTTTTACTGATAGGGGATTCAGGGAAATGAATGGACTTGCCCAAGGTCACACACAAGGAATTTTGGGCTGAAGCAGGAACTGTATGAACTCTGATCTCTTTAAGTTTCACGCCAGTGCCTTAGCCACATAACCTTCACATCACTATTTACATCCCCACGGGCATGTCTACATGTGTGCTGTAATGTGCAGTACACTAATTTACTGTGCAGTAAAGCATCACCATCTATGCGTGAGCCACAATTAGGGTTCAGTAGATTAATTTATTCTGGTGTAGGATAGTCCTGCCAGACAGGTACTATCCAATGGCAGAGTAAATGACTGCACTTAAACTCATGTGTAGATGGTGATGTTGGGATTAGTTTTTGCTTGCTTGTGTAGACATGCCCCATGAGTGTTTAATTACAGCTCTATTATTGAGAAAGATCAGGTTCTTCTCTTGCTTCAGATTTTACACCAAGAGCAGAATTTGGTCCTAAAAACATGTGATGATTTCAACAGCCAAACAGATCACTTTTCTAAATAACCTTGCAAACTGTGCACTATCACTAGCACGTTAGGCCCAGATCCATAACAAAATATAGGCCCCTTGCTTTCACTGAGATCAATGGGAGGCAAGTGCCTAAGTAGGATGTAGGTACTTAACAGCTTCTGTGACTCTGGACCTTAATTATTAACAGTCAGAAACAACCTCTGTCAGGATATTTTTCTAGGTAGGAAACTTTGCTGTACTGTGTTTATTATGGACCTCATAATGTATGGAAAGGACATGAATGCTAACATATAACAGGCCATGTGCAGCTAATGATAATTATTTTCCTGTTTATATGTTATTACATATCCATATGGAGCTCAAATCAGTGCACAGGTGTTAATAAAGGACTGCACAATTTGGGGCCCCAGATCATCAGTCCTTTTGTAGGCACAGGCAAAACTCCTATTCAGGACACAGATTATAGACTGCTGGCAAGAATAAGCGAGAGCCATGTGCAGTTATTCTATCATTAGAGAAGTGTCAACACTATAACATTTGCATGTGGGTTTTAAACTTCCCAAAGAGTGGGATGTTTCTATCCAGGGTCTTGGTCTGTCCTTCTTTAAAGGGAAAGAGGTGTCTGTTCAACTCTGAGTGTATATTTCAAACTCCCACTGGCATTTGGGGGTGTTTGAAACGGAAGTCTCTGTTTGGGCAAATTTCTGATAAAAACTACTGAATTTTGAATCATTTGACACATCACTGAAATACAGATATACACAACACGAATCAACATCGCACAGCTTTTAGGGTTAGGGTAGGAACTGATACGACCCGCTGAATCTTTTAGGACAGGTCGTGGCACCAGCTCTGCAACCAGATGCTCTCACTTGTGGGAGCCTGGATTCCATTTGCAGTTAAAGTCACCCTTGAGAACACATTGCCCACTTTTGAGTGCTTATTGGGAATTTAATTATGGGACAAAATTCTCATTCCAGGTAAAGGAAGATACAGGATATGCACACAATACAGGAGCTGGCATTCTGTATAAGCAAGTCCCTAGGCCACTAACAGCTGCCTCTAAGGGCTTGTCTACAGAGCACCTCTAAGAAACGTTCATCTGAATGAACTGCACTTATAAGACCTATCAGGACTTTTTACCATCTTGTACCATCTACACTTTTCCCAGAGCCTGACGAAGGGACTTTGATTCCCGAAAGCTTGCAGAAAAGGACAATTTTCTTTCTGTTTTCCAGCTGGTCTAATAAAAGGTATCATTTTGGAACCAAGAGTTCTAGTTTTTTGTATGTCTTTTTGTCTCAGACCAACACGGCTACCAAGTACACCCCTGAAACATGGAAGATGCCAAATTTCAGCTGATTTTGGATTTCAAACTTCATTGCAGAACAACAAGGAAGTTTTTTTTTTTTGGTTATTTTTTGCCTCCCTACCTACTATCGGACACCTCCAGGGAAGGAACTCTACCTGATCAACACATCAAAGAGCTACTCAGCACAGCTCTCACAAACACACTCTCATGGACCCAGAGGGACAGACTTCCATCTTCAGCTCCCTTTGTGCAAAAATGAAGTTTATTTCTGACCTATGGAGACTTTTTACCATGTTGTACCATCTACACTTTTCCCAGAGCCTGACGAAGGGACTTTGATTCCTGAAAGCTTGCAGAAAAGAACAATTTTCTTGCCATTTTCCAGTTGGTCTAATAAAAGGTATCATTTTGGAACCAAGAGTTCTAGTTTTTTTGTAGACCTATAAGTCAAGCACTTAGAAACTGCATCAGACTTAAGAAGTGAAAGAAGCTAAATCAAATTGTGAACACTTTGTTTCCAAAGAAGAGTGTCTACACAGAAGTTTGTTGCATTTTAACTAAGCCATTTTAAAATTACTTCACATTAATCTTTCTGAGTGGCCCAGTAGAGACAACCCGAAAAGGTGATAACATTGTAAAACTAGCACCAGCACAAAGTGGTCCAAGACCTGGGAAGCTGGGACCCAAATTCGTAACCGTATATAAAGATGCCTGAAGTGGCTCGTAATGCCCAGCTTCTACTGCAATATTGTTGGATAGCCAAGTCAAAATGTCCAATTCTAAGGGCAGATTAATAGCGACTGAATTATGCTGAACAGCTAGAGGAAGTTATCATGGTTTTGCAACTCTAAATCATGCCAAGAAAGAAGACAGGAAGTGCAAAGGGGAGAGGGCGGTGTCTGGAGTCTGCATGGCCATAAACTACATGCCTTGCCTCAGAAAAGCAATCCTATTCCACCCAGTGAGACATATCATTTTGATTTTCTTTTCATGAGAAACCTTGTGAACCTCCAGAGGTTGATCATATTCTTCTCTGGGGAGGCTCAGACAGTCATCAGCCAAGAGGAAGCGCTAAGCACAGGAGACCTATGAACTCCAGCTCTTGAGACACCTAACTTTGGGCACAATACATACCTCCATAGGGAATCCGATTCCCTACAATCAAGAAGATTTCTGGAAACCCAGGTGATCAACTTCATCACAGCCCTTCTGACAATATCTTTGGAGAGATGGGACCCGTTTAGCTTATTGTTGGATGAAACAAATAAAAAAGCCAAGTTCTCTAGGCAATGTACATCCCTGTGTCAGTGAAAATTACCCTACTGGGAGCGCCTTTTGTGAAAGCACTCAGCTTTTTCAAATGAATTGATGAAAATACAATTGTAATGTCTAGTATTATGCTGGGTTTCTTATTACTACTTCAATATAGTAATCAGGGTTGCCTGACCAAAATATTTCTAAGATAGTTAGTGACTGCTGGATAAGCAGGAGAGAGGAGGGAAGGGTTGACATAATTTGTCCAAGTATGAAAAATGTTTGACTTTTTGCTATTATTTGTATTATAATTACATCTAAGCGTCCCATGCTGCTACACTACATACACAGAATAAGAGGTAATGCTTATCCTCAAAACCTTACCATATAAATAGATGAGATGGCAAAAGGCAGGAAGTAGTATTATTGCCAGCTTATAGATGAGGAATTGTAGTATAGAGAGAGTATAACCTGCTCAACTTCACAAAAGATGTGTGCTACAAAACCAGAAATTGAATCCAGATCTTTTAAGTCCCAGTCTTAACCACAAGACTAGGCTTCCTGTGTCTAGCAAGATGTTTCGTGTTATAGGGTGGAGGCTGTTACAGTCTCTATGCACAAAGACAAGAGACATTACTTTAAGTATAAATGACTTATTACCTTAACAGAACAACCAAACCAGACAGACCACCACTAAATATGCTGGGAGTTAGTTGGGTGGAAAGTATTATCATTGGCTGAGGGAAGGTGTATAAAGTCTCTGCCCGCTGTTGGCCATTTATCTTCCAAGGCTGCAATTCTGCTAAGACTTATAGACATGCTTAGCTGTATATACATAAATGGTTCTACTGAAGTCAGCTGAACTACTTGTGTCCTAAAATTTAGCATGAGAGTAAGTCTGCATGGGCTTGGGGCCTTCCTTCATAGGCATAGCCAAGTGTCACTACATTTTTATGCCGTTACCTAATTTTTACAATAAATCTGAAATTAATGATAAGGCCAGGCGGGACCATGAGCTCATCTCCTCTGACCTCCTGCTAATCACCAGCCATAGCTTTCCCCTGTAATTCCTTCATCAAGCCCATTAACAACAGATGAGGAAGTGGCAGTTACCAAATGGATTCAAAACCCTTTTCATTGCTAAGTAAAGGATTTCCTCATAATTTCCCATGACAAATAATAGCATACAAATTAAATACCATATGCCATGACATTCCAGTTTTAACTGATGTTTATTGCATGTTTGCTAAAACAAAGCTATGACTTTCCCATAGTCTGCTCTGACCCATAAGCTATATTAACCCTTCCATTTCCAGTGTATTTTTTTCTCCTGTTTGTTCCTCCAGGTAAGGGGGGAGGGGGGAGGGAAGGGTTTTCATCCCGTAGGCAAAAGCAGGAATAATTCATGTCACCTCTTCATGCTCTGACAGCTGGCACAAGAAACAGCTTGGCCTTTTCACGGGCCGCTCTTCTACCCTGGAAACTACACCATGGTACATTGGGAGTAGGCCATGGCCTCTTCCATTCAGCTGGAAACATAGAATGCAAACTTGTTCACTGTTTAATAAATACGGTAAGCATTGTTTTTTTATGGGCTGCTTTCTGTTCTCTCCAAAAGCTAGAAATCACAAGTGCTCAGGAATGGAAGCCGAATTGGAGGGGAACCCCATTCCCTTGGGCAAAGTGTCGTACACATGTACAGGAAATTGAATACAGAAATTATTGCATGGAAGGCTGTTAAAGAAGTGACAGGGTTATAAAACAGATCTTTCAACTGCCACCCATTATGAACATTCCCATTTTAAAGGGTCACATTTTAATACAAATCTGCTGTCCCAAATTACATTTGTCTTTTCCCATAAACTAGAAGTTGGCAAAGATTTACAAGAAAATTTTTTCCCCCCCTTTGCCATTTTAATTCGCTTAACTCTGGTATTATTAAAAACCCAAACCAAACAATAAATAAATAAAAATAAAGCCCATTGGGTTTATAGGATTGATTAGCTCCTCACATTATAATGGTGATGGAGATTCTGGATTTTGGGATGATAAAATATTAATAGACTTGTCTTTCTTTAAAAAAAAAAAACCAAACCCATACTCTGTAAGTGGGCTACAGGATGCTACATAAACACAGATTCTGATTAGGTTCAATTCAACACATTTATGGTAGACATCTTCAGTCTCCTAATCTGATATTCCATCTTTTTCCATGTGAGATGACAGCATACATTTAGGATGACATGGCTTGTTTCTAAATAATTGTGACAACAAATCAGTTTATTCTTCAGGTCCATAATGACTAGAAGGCATTTTTAATCAGCTCGCCTTGCTTTATCTCTGCCTTTACTCTTATTTTCAAGGCAGCATACAGCAAGATGTGTCACGGCCATCTTTAGAATTAGATCAGAGATTATAGGGTGTGGAGGTAGCCAGGTTACCATTTAATTTAATTAGTTTTGAAATCGGTAAAATGAAAAAGAGAAATGAAAAAGATCATATATCAGAAGCATGTTAATTTGTGGAATAATGTTTCCAGGATCCATCTTGCTTTTGCTATTTAAGTCGTTCTTCCAATCTTAACAGTAATTCAGACCAAAATACATTTTTTACTTTAAGACACAAATAAACAAACTCAGCTCCCAATTCATAAGCAGCCGGGCAGTGTTTTTTTCTGATGAGGGTGTCCTTGCTCATTATTCCCCGTGACTCAGTGAGCAGACAGGGCAAATACCTGTGTTTTGCCTTTGAGTTAGCAAATTCAATTCAAAGAGCGTGGTTCTACACAAAAATCCAAGACTGTACTGGAGCCAATCACTGGTAATTGCAACGCATACATCATAGAGGCTTATTCTTAATTTTACAAAATACTTTGGGGTAATCAGTCAATTAGAACCGTGACCAGTGATCCAAATCAGCAATTGATATTGAACTGCATGATTGCTACAGTTGAAATTTAAGTTGCATTCTTTCTGCCTAGGGAGACGTCCTCAGACAGGACCAATTTTGAAAGAAGATATGCCGAGGCCTTGGCAACAAACACTCATAGTCAACCGAATTCTAGCCAGGGAATTTCAACAACAGGGTTTTTTCCCCCCACCTACTAGGCTAATAGGTAGTTCTTCCCTTCTGAAGCAGAAATAAATGTGTTGGTATAAACAAAGTCAATAAATAACAGAGACATTTACTACTGTGGCTAAAAAACCAGTTGTTTGAACTCTCAAATGTGGCAATCTGCTAGTTCTATTCTCTTTTGCATAAATGGCAATTTAAATAGATCTCAGTAAAGGGTGAGTCAGTGGGGGCTTGTTTTGATGCCACCTATGCAACAGGACATGTGTATAGCTGCAATTCTTTCAAAAGGAGCAGCTAAAAGACCTTTGGATGTGAACATTATTTGACAACTTTACTTTTCACTGTGCTTCTTGTATCATGTTTTGCTAAAATCACTTGTCAGTACAAAATATTTTTATGATGACTGTTGTTGGGTTTTGAATGCAAATACATTCTTCATTGCTTACAACAGGAGGAATATATCACTATCCACGGTTAACAGAGGCTGTCATTGCTTTTAAAATACTCAAATGTACTGAAAGTAGATTGGGGTCTGTTTGGATCAATTCAACTATGAATGTGGTTTTGAAGACCTGTGAGTATTTATAGTACAGGAGGCAGTGAGGGCTGAACAATTTGAGCATGCTGCGGGGTGTCAGAATTAGTTCTTGCTTCGACCTTGGATGACTCACTCAATGCTAGATTCACAGAAGGAGCCAGATCCAAAAAACTAGAATCATAGAAGAATAGAAAATTAGGGTTGAAAGAGACCTCAGGAAGCTGTCTAGTCCAACCCCCAATTCAAAGCAGGACCAGCCCCAACTAGATCATCCCAGCCAAGGCTTTGTCTAGCCAAGTCCTGAAAGCCTCCAAGGATGAAGAGTCCACCACTTCTCTGGGTAACCTATTCCAGTGTTTTACTACCCTCCTAGTGAGAAAATTCTTCCTAATATCGAAACTCAACCTCTCTTGCTGCAACTTGAGACTGTTGCTCCTTTTTCTGTCATCTGTCACCACTAAGAACCAATGCCATTAGCCTTCTTGGCAACAAGGGCACACGGCTGGCTTATATTTAGCTTATTGCCTACTGTAACCCTGAGGTCCTTTTCTGCAGAGCTGCTACCCCGCCAGTCAGCCCCCAGCTGGTATTAGGACAGAGCAATCCCATGCACCAAGTGCAGGACTTTGCACTTGTCCTTGTTGAACCTCATGAGATTCCTTTTGGCCCAATCCTCCACTTTGTCTAGGTCATTCTGAATCCTAGTCCTACCGTCCAGCGTATCTACCCCCCAGCTTAGTGTCATCTGCAAAGTTGTTGAGGGTGCACTCTATGCCATCTTCCAGGTTGTTGATGGAGACACTGAACAAAACAAGCCCAGGACCAACCCCTGGGGCACTCCACTTGATTCCAGCTGCCAACTAGATATCAAGCCATTGATTACTACTCTCTGAGCCCAATGCTCCAGCCAGTTTTCTATCCACATTACAGTCCATTCATCCAGATGGTACTTCCCTAGCTTGCCTGAGAGAATGCTGTGGGACACCATATCAAAAGCCTTGCTAAAATCAAAGTACACCATATCCACTGGTCTCCCTGCCTCCACAGAGCCAGTCATCTCATCATAGAAGGCAATCAGGTTCGTCAGGCATGACTCAACCTCCCCTGTGCAAGCCCCCACCCCAGTTGGCACCAGGGTAGGACCTCTCAGCTGTCCAGTGGCCCATCCCACCCAGCTCCCCAGTTGCAGTTACCACCAGTAGCTTGGGGAGTCCTGGCCAGCACCTGCATACCAGCTCCACAGCCCCAGGGCCAGCCATGAAGCACAGCTGGCCATGACATCGCTGGCTGCCAGCAGCACCAGCTGCTCCTTTGCAGGGTGGGGCCTGGCTGGGTGCCTGCATGCCATGCCCCATGATCTGAGGACACTGGCCAGAGCCTCATGCCATCACTGACAGGCAGGACTGCATGGAGCCACTGCCATGCAAAACCCAGCCATGCGGTAAGGCTCAGACGGGGGGGGAGGGCCCTCCCCTCCCCAGTCCCCATGCCTACACACAGCCCCTGCCCCTACCCCACCTTCCCTCTTGGCTCTTTTGCACTCTTCTGGCCCCAGGTTTCCACCCACAGCACACAGAGAAGTGGGACACAGTGCAGAAATGTATTGAGCAGTCTGTGCCCCCTGCAGCTAGGCAGACATAGGCCTTTCACATGCCAAGGAATGCATTTATGCCAGTGGAGAAGTTCACTTTGGCAGTGGGGGGGAGGGGGGGCAGGGACATGTAGTACTTCCACAGGTAGCCTTTCAGGAGGCACAGAGATTGTGGGACAGCCTGGGATTGCCCCCACACCATCATAGCTCATGGTCCCATACCAGGTGTGCAGGTGCACCCGGGGCACCATGAGACTGAGCACCAGCAGGGCATAGTGGGTTGGGCACTCCTCAGTCTGCACAAACAGCTCATTATGCACCACCTGGGGCACACACACAGCAGGGGCACACTTGAGGTGTAGCAGTGGCAAGGAGGGGGCTGGCATCAAGACACCTCCCCAGAGATGCCCCCTGTGGGGAGGGCAGGGTCATGGGCATCTCCTCATTCCAGTCATCCAGGATCTCTGTAGCCCCCAAGCCTGGGCACCATGGATTGGCCAGCAGCACAGCAGAGTACTAGGCCTGAAGGAGGAGGGGGAGGGCAGTGGGGTCTGAAGCCATGCCAGCAGGTGCTGCCAGGAGCCTGGCCTGTCCCACACTGGGAATGGGAGGAGGAAGCAGACTGCCTGCAGCCAGAACCCAGCAGCCTGCCGGCCACAGGGGAGCACATGGGACTGTGGGGCTTGGCTGGTGGCTGCCTGAGCCCTGGCCTGCCTGGCTGACTCAGCACAGCCAGCACAGTGGCTAGCAGGACCTGGGGCATTGGTCATTGATGCCAGGGGCAGAGGCTGGAGCAACCATAGTGCAGGGAGGCAGAGTGGGCAGGGAGAGAGCTGGTACATGCAGGGCACACTGCATCTGGCTAGGGAAGTGGCTTTTCAGAGAGCAGTGAGCGGGGCTAGCTTTTGAAGAGGACTGCCTGATGCTGGACGCTGCAGCCAGAGCCTGGTGCTTCCCTGGTGGTGGCAGGACCCATTGCAGGACTACACAAAATTTGGCACTTAGGACAGCAAATCTACTCCCTAGTTCCTGCATGTGTAGACGTCTATCTGGGAATGCTTACACCAGTGTAGGTTACACCTGAGTAAACTGAGCTTGGATCAGATGCATGTGTAGATGCGCCCAGGAAGAGTGGAAGGTGCACCAACCCAAAATGGGCTTTAGTTTGGCAGCTAGTACATTCTCTAGAGGGGATCAGGGGAATAAATTTGATTCCCCCAGTCAGTGGAGGGCTTTGCCCCTTGGTCTTCCACATTTGGAGTGCTTCAGTGACTATGATTGTAAGACAGTGGAAGATGGCACCAGGACAATGTTTGAAAAGAAAGTGGTGACCACTGTTTCATTATGTAAGAAGCCTAGTCCTGCTGGTGCACATTACACATGTTTTAAGGTTGCCTATTGGGTTGGTCTCTTGAAGAACTTAAGCAGAGGAAGGCTTAATTCCTGCATCCATTGGGAGATGACAGGGCAGGGAAGTTCAGTCCTGTCAAGACTCAGGCAGTCAGGATAAAGGCAGAAGCCTACTGGCAAAGTGAAAAAGCAAGGCACCTATGGCATTTAGGCACCTTCAGGGCTGGGCAGAACCTTGGCAGGGGTTTAGAAAATATCAGTTTGGGGATTAGATGCCTCAATTCCAACTAAATACTGTTTTAAATGACCGAGTCTGTTTTTGAATCTGGGCATAAGCACCTATCTTCTGCCTTGGTCTAAACTCTTACCTAACTCTGGACGTAAAATAAATACCTATACGCTCTAGGCAGCAGCTGAGCAGGGCTTTTGAGGATCCTAATTTTAAATGTATGCACCCTCAGGGTCCATTAGGTAAAGCACCTAAATTCTTTGTTGCATTTAGCCCTCAACCTCTCTCTATGTCTCCATTTCTCCATCTATAAAATGGGGGATTGTACATAACTACCTCACAGGGCTGATTGTGGTGAGCATGTGGCCACATATGGGAGGCATTATATTAACTGCTAAGCAGCTTCTGCTGCTAAGACTGCTACATTATAGGGAAGTCTTAATTGCAGGTGTCTGGTCTGCTGCATGAGAATGATCAAGTTGCGTGCCAGAAATATTCAAACCTTAACATGTCATTTCAGATATAGATATTTCCATTGCTTCAGTTTACTCAAATACAGCAGGCCACACTCTCGCACTGGGGTAAATCTACACTAATGGATATCTGAATCTGGCCCACTGACATCTGTATACAAGAAATCAGAATGCAAATCTCACATGTTTGACTTGTCACACGAGAGCCACCAAGCAGGGAATATTGTGAGAATCGCCTTTCTTGTTTCTGGACCCCGCAGACCCTGGGTTTGGAGTCATGGGGAAGTTACACACCAGCAAAACAAAGCTGGGAAAAAATGTTTAACCAAACTAATAAATCAGTGAGATTTCTGAGCATGTCAGGTCTATGTTAGACTGCCATGTCACAGAGTGCTCAGGGCATGTGTTTGAGAGAGTGCAGCGCTCATGAGCTGTACCCAACCCCTGGGTCTACAAGCTATGCCAGTCATGCACAGGCTAGACACAGCTGTGTGAGGTTCCCTGCCTCCCTCTCAACCTGACGGGACTTCCCTCTAGCGGCGGGAACACATTTCATGCTTCGCAGCCAGCTCTCCAGCCTCGAAGGCTGCTAATTGCAGTGGTGGCAACTCCTTTCACTGGGAGTTGGATTGTGACTACCCCACTCATTTTACAAAGCTCATGCTACGGCCCGCAGAGAAAACCCAATAACCTGGGAGCGACCACTTTGGGTCACTACTAGCTAGCGCTGGCTTTGCAGCAGCAGTCGGAGGGGAAAGCCGCATGTTCCATTACCCATGAGCTGAACTATTTGGAATGAACATTTTAAACCTTCTCTGTGAGCATTGCTTTATCCTCAGATCTCTTCCAGTGGAATGGTTTAGTCAAAATCACAGGGTGGGGAGAGTTTATAGACTTCAAAGGAGAGACACCAAATGTGAATTTGGCCCAGTCAGTGAGCATCCATTTATTACTAACATGTTTTTCAGATGTCCCTGCCAAGGGTTAAAATGTTTACATGCCCCCTGAATTTAAATGGACTGGGTAGCATGTCAAATGCCAATGAGAGACAGCTGTAGTATCTAAACTGAGTGCTTTGATCTTACTATCTGTAAAAAGAGGCCATTTGGGCTCCCCAAGAAGCACAGACATATAGAAGGTCCATGTACAACTCATGCAAGTATTTTATTGGCAACATTTTCTGTTCAAATTCAGGTAGTGTAAATATAATGCTTACTAAATCCATCTCTATATATATCAGTACATGCACATGTGTGGTTATGTATATGCCTACTAACTTTCTGTATTTGCATGTGTTGATGCAGACAAGCTAATCTGTGCCATGTATTGCAAGAACTGTGACCAGTAATTTGTGCATCTTGATTCTTTTGAATTTTTTGTTAGCTGAAAAACTTAAAGTCTTCTCCTCTGACTATATAAAAGTCATAGGTAACGTGATGATTGTTAACACTGGGGCTACAGCCTGCTTAAGGAGATGCAGGCGTGAAAACACAGACTTCATTGTATCGTAATCTTGTCTGACATTGATTCAGAGGAGAGGAATTCTAAAATACGATATTGCACTGGGGAAATACTTATATTCGTTCAGGAGAGTATTTTGTGGTTAGTCCACAGTGCAATTAAAATAGCCACCAGATGTTTATGACTTGAGGCAGCAGTTAACATTCATCCTCCTGACCCACTGTAGTTTGCCTATTTTGTCAGAATAAATGAGTGTTTTCCAGTGCTGGAAGCAAACAGTTTATTTTAAATGTATTAGAGAGCGATTGTGTGTATCTGTGAAGAAACATTATAAGGTGCTCATATTGTTTTGTGACATGCTTATGAGGGATGCCAACATTTTACATTTAATAATTCTTGGGGATGAATTAAACATACATTTAATTAACTGTGGGATGAAATGTTCAGTATCTTGTCATAAGTCTAATGTTCCTGGTGAGATGTAACAGTAGAAAGGAATGTGGTCCTTCCAAATAGACTTCATAAACGGAGTCAGAGCCTCTCTTTGCCACTGAAAGATAGGGTTATTAATATGGGATATTTTTTTCTTACACAGCATTTAACAAAAGCCTGATATGCTTCTGTTTTACCAATTTTCCCTACAGCCTATTATTCTTATTTGTTTTAGGATGATTAAAATTAAATGCAGCATCATATTCAAATGATCTTGGATTACCAGACTGAGTGAACAATGATCATTTATGTTTTTGTGATACCTTTCATCAAGCCAAAAGAATCTAATGAATTTAGTCCTGTGATGTGGCTGTGAGGTAGGGACGGTATTTTGTCTCTACAAAGCAAACAGAGAAACTAAAAGCACAGTAAAGATGTGGGCCAAAACTACAGGGAAATCTATAGCAAAACTAGAGGAAAACCCCAGCTTTCCTGCCTCGCGCTGCTACACGATGGTCATAGGGCCATCCTCCTGGAAGATTCATTACACAGGAACGGATTATTTAAGCAGAAGCTTCCCAAAGTGTTCCAGCCAACTTGCAAACACCCTGCAAATGAAAGTTTCTCTGCTCAGTTCTTGCGTCTTTTTAAAACATTTGCATAGCTATGCCAAGGAGTTAAAAGTCTGTACGATCTTTGTACAAGACTTGAGCAGAAAAAGTGATCCCAAGGTAAAGAAGCACAAGAGGAGAATCATTAAAATTGAACATTATTTTACTTAGGAAAACCTCATTTCAATGCATAGACAGGGCGTTTTCTCGCTCAAACATACACAACCTAAATGTGAGGTTTGGACTTATAATCTTTTCAGAAATAACAATGCAAGAGTCCTAACCTGAGACACCTTAATTTAGGTCTGTGCTCAAATGTGTGGGTAATTGCATGCATGTAGTGAGATAGGCATTTACTGGGTGCTATCTGGTAAACCCCCATAGTGAGATTTTTTTAAGTGACTTGAGCTTTTGGGCGAGACCATAAACAAGCCCAGGTACTGAAAATGAATGCTCCGTATCCTTTGAAAATCAGAGGATTTCTGATCTTCCCAAAACTGCAGCATCCCAAATGACTAGTCATTTTTCAAAATCTTCTTGGATGGGGTGAATAATTTTGCCCCATCCAAAAATTGGTCATCGTCTCAGAGGAAAAGCAAAGTGGGTATTTAAATCAAGAGTGGGGCAAAAGTTGGAGTTCATTCCCCTTTGGAAATTTCAAAATCTCCCTGGGGAAGGAAAACCTGCCATAGTCACCAATACTGGAAACCAGGGCTTTCCAAGAGCCCACCATGCCAGCTCTCAGGCAGGGCCCCCTCAAAAATCCACCTGCACTTGAGCATCAGCTCTTCGAAACTCAAAAGTTTTTGAACAGCATTTCAGGTTTGGCAAATCTGTATTTGCCAATGAAAAGCCACTGCATCAGAAAACTCCCAATTTGTTTTAATTCTGATTAGCACTACCTCTGAGAACTGCAGCTCTGCGCTGCAAAGGTTGATGGTTTACTGTATCTTTCGGGACAAGCCCCGCACAATTTTCATACAAAGCAATGAGGCAAAGCACTGTAACAACTGCTGCTGGGCAAAAAAAATGACACATCAAAGGCCCAAAATAGCACTTCAGATACATGTTATCCATTATCTCACCAATGCCATTATTCCTGTAGTCCTTCTTATTGCGGAGGTTGGGGTGGTGTTTTGGGTTTAAGCGTTCATGCTCTGTGGTTTCAGGATGTGTGGGGTTTTTTGGTTTTTCCAGCCAATCTTCAGCTTGGGCCTACTGCAGTGCCACAAGAAGGGAGAAGTGGAAGGAATGACTAACAGGACAAATAGTAAATGTTAAATGTTAATCATCAAACAACTGGGAAACACTCTTTTGCAGAATATTAGTGAGTCACATTTACTCAAATCAGGGCGTGATGCCAAAACTAAGCCATGGCAGGTCAAGGAAAAGTCATCCTGCTTCTCACAACCAGCTGTCAGACTTAATGAAAGGGCTCCTTTCCCTGGCAACTGAATTTGAGCTCTGACTCGTTGAATATTCATGGAAAAGAGTAACCCTATTGAGACTAGCAACCTCCATTAAAAGCATTCCATTAAAGAACAGGTCACTTTTAACCAAACCATCTCAATTTAGCATTATTTTTCAATTATATTGTCCCCAAAGTAGTGCAATGGAGACACACAGCATGATAGGTCCTTACCCTAAGGAACAGATGGCCTCAAGGCAACATACACACAAAAAGGGTAGAGGAAGGATGATGTGACATCTCTTACCAGCCCCAGGTATTCTCCTCTTCAGGATTCCAACTTTACAATATTTTGGGGTATTTTTTGTCTGGAATATATATATATATAGATGTATACATAAAATACATACATACATACCCAACCCCCCTACACACACACATATAGACCCAGAGCCCAGACTGACATAAATTGGTTTAATGCCAGTCTCTCTCCAGTTTATGCCAACTGAAGATTATTGTTATTGCAATTTTTCCCCCTTGTCTATCCAATATACTTATCATATTCCAGTCACCAGGCACAGGGCCCTCTACCTTAACTCCATAGTCCTCCTACACGTGCAATAGGAGTTTTAAACATATATCGATGACCTCTAAAGATGCAGTACATGCTTAGGTCCTCTTACTTTTAATATTAAGTGCTTCATTTTCCTGTCAGTGTCTTTTCTCCTTTTGATTAATAAGCTATAAAAAGAGGAGCATTATGGATTTCTGTAGGGATAGAGAAGGCCAGCAGACCCTCTGGCTTGGAGTCCTGACCAAAAGGCTTAAGAGAATGAGGGAAGAAAAGCCACAGCGAGTGGACAGTTTTGAAGTAATTTTCCCATTACATCAAAAGTAAGTAACATGCCCATTAGCAATTTGGGGGAAAAGTCTTACTACCCATGTTAGCTAATGATACAGGATCTAAGCCAATCAGCTTCTTATATGTATTGTATCAGTATTGAATCTATTGTGTCGTTATCCATATAAACCTTATGACTGCATCCAGCAGTGGTGTGCACTTGCAGTGGCACGAATAATAGCAGCTTGAGGGATGCACACTGCTCGAGGACTGTCTGCTCCCGTGTCTCCATGCTCTGAGGCTCGTGGCTGTCTGGGGCACAGTGTATCTCAGTGTGGGGGCTCCGCAGCATCCAGAGATGGCTTCCCCATCTCCACATTTGTCCCAGGACACGCTATTTTCATGTGCTTTCTGCTGCTTTTGTCCCAGGGTTTGGGGTTTTTTTTGATATACTGGGAAATCCTGGCAGCAAATTCCCCCCCACCCCGTGCTGCATATTAACAGCACCATGTATGGTTGAATGTGCAATGCATAAGGTTTGTGGCATCACAAAGAGTTTTGTGGTGCCAGAAACCGCACGTGCCTCCATGTGTGGATGCAGCCTATGAGTTGTTTTTAACTCCTAGCATGATTCATACTTTCTTGTAGCAATAAGTTCCATAAGTAAATTATATGACTGATTGAAATAGGATATTGTTCTATCAATTTTAAATTCATTACCTTTCACAATCAGAGGAAATTCCTTGTTTTTTTATTACAAGAGGTTAAATAGTGACTTCACCTGATTTAACTTCCCTGTGCTGTTGGCTGTCTTGCATATTTGAATGATGTCCTTTCTTATTCATTTCCTCTCTGACCGGCACAGCTCTAAACTTTTCACTCCCTCCTCAGATTTAAGATCTTGATCCTGTAAACTTTTAACCATTCAGATAGTGGATTGGGGTCAACAGGACTACTCAGAAATGTGAAGTCCCTCAAGTACGTAAGTGTTTGCGGGGCTGGCCATAAAGCAATGATGAGTGGAGTGTATGCTGATTTAGCAGGCTCCAGAAAACAGCATTTGAGCCCAAATGATTTCAACATGCTAAAATTCATAGAACGCTACACAGATGTACACAGATTAGGAATTCACATGGGCTCTTAAGGTAGAAAAGCTCTGATAAGTAGACCTTGCCATGATGCACAGAAGGCAAGGCTGCATGAGTCTTAGTGAATAATAATAATTAAAAAAAAACACCCATGAAAATAGGAGATTGGGCCTCATTTCTAAACTATCTGAATAGAAGTTGAATCCACCTAACTGGAGCTATGCAAAGCTGGTTGAAGGACAGGCCTTGGGTTGCTCATAAACAGAGCATCTGAGAGTTCTGAGCCTAAGGATTAGGGAAAAACCTTAGATCTGGAATATTTGACTTGGAAACTTAGTAATTAAAAAAAAAAAAAGGCGTAAAAAAGTTATTTAAGGTTTGAGTCAATGATTCCCCTTCTATGTTTAAAGCCAGTGCCATTAGTTGTCATAAATGAGTCCATCCACTTGAAAAAAGCTTCACAGGGTCAGACTCCAAGGCTGCATCGACATGTAATATGTGGCTCTGCAGACCCATCTGTGGCATGACATACCACACATGCAGGTGCTCCCCGCAATGTTATTTTGCAGCATGGGTTTTTTCCCTCCATGCCAAAAAAAAGCAGGGCAGTGCCCCAAACCAGAGCCTGGCTGGTTGGAGCCACACCGGCTGCTGGCCAGGCTCCCAGCTGCAGGAGTGTCATGGCTGCAGCAACCTGAGGCCCCCAGGATCCTAGGTAAGGATGCTGGAGCCAGCACAGTTGCTGACCCCAGCCTCCCCCATCCCACCTGGGGTAACCTGCTGCGTGCCTGGGAGTGTGTGGCCCAGGCGTTCCCCGGGGAAACAAACGTCCATACTCATGTGCACATGGCCCAAGACTGTAATAGCTCCATCTTCCCTCCAGCATCTCCTTGTCAGTACTGCTGTCCTGCTGTTAACAATGTTGTTCTTCTCTCATCCCTTTCTTTAGAGCTCCAAGCCTTCCTGACCTAGTTCAGTTGCCAGTCACTATTCACCCCTCTCAACTTTCTCACTGGCTCAGCACTGCTGGCTGCTGAGTCCAAGATTCATAGATTGTGAGGGGCTGGAAGGGACCTCGCAAGACCATCAGGTCCAGTCCCCCTGCACTAGGCAAGGAGACAACTGGGGTCAAGTGACCCCAGCGAGGTGACCGTCCACTCTCCTCTTGAAGATTTCCAGGGTAGGTGATTGCACCACCTCTGGAGGGAGCTTATTCCACAGTCTGGACACCCTAAGTGTGAAGAAGTTTTTCCTAGTGTTAAGCCTGAAACCGTCTTTCAGGAGATTGTGACCATTACTCCTGGTTTTCCCCAAGGGTGTCCTGGTAAACAGTTGTTCACCGAGCTCTTGGCACTTCCCTGATGTAGCGGTAAGCTGCTACTAGGTCCCCTCTCAGCATTTCTTTTTCAGGCTGAAAAGTGCCAGATCCCTCTGCCTTTCCTCGTATGGCTTGCCATGCAAGTCTCTGATCATAAGGGTGGCTCTTCTCTGCACTCTCTCAAGCTTTTCCATGTCCTTGTTGAAGTGCGGTGTCCAGAACTGGATGCAATACTCCAGCTGCAGTCTCACCAGTGCTGAGTACAGCAGAAGAATCACCTCCTTGCTTTTGCTTGAGATGCATCAGTTGAAGTGTGCCAGAGTATTGTTTGCCCTACTGGCTACAGCATCACACTGCCGGCTCATGTTCATAATATGGTTTATTATTACTCCTAGGTCCCTTTCGGTTGTGGTGCTCATCAGTTTGCGCCACAGAGCCTGTAGGTGTGTTGGGGGTTGATCATCCCCAGGTGGACACTTTACACTTCTCAATGCTGAACTTCATCAGGTTCCGATCCTCCCAACTTGCTCGCCTGTGTACGTCCACGTGTACCTGCAGCCTATCTTCAAGCGTGACCACGCTCCCCCATAACTTGGTCTTGTCCATAAACTTGGCCAATGAGCTCTTCACCCCCACATCCAAATCATGGATGATGTTGGATGTATCCACAGTTCTGCTACTCCTTCCTTACTTGCATTTTTTTATACAAGGAGAAGGCAAATCAGAGGTACTATACAGGAATATGTCCTTTAACATGTCCATTTGACCCAGAATCTAGTGATGTTGCGTGAACTACCTAACCGCACCGTGCCTCAGTTTGCCCCAGAGTACTCATCTCACATGGATGCTTTGAAAGCAAAACCATTAATGCCTGTAAACTGTTTGCAGGCTACAGCGAAGAGAACCTATGGAAATATCTATAAACCCATCAATATTTTCTCATTCTTAGATTCAGTTTTCATTGATCCTCCTCCCAACATCACAACTCAAGATGGAATGCGTTATCATTTCTTTACAATATATCCAAAAGGTTTTGCCATGAATGCATGTTTCAGGAGATCTCTCTGTGCAGAACTCAGGTGAATCCCACAGGAAGGATGTCACTCATGTTGTCATATCAGTTAGATACAGGCTTAACAGGTTGTAGAGCAGGGGGTGAGAATAATTTTCCTCTTTTCTTGCTCAAATGTTACTTACATTAGGAGAAAAAAAAGTTAAGATCAGTGGCATATTTATTTCATTTACTAAGCATCCTCACCCTAGCTCTGTGCAAGCATTAAAGATATAACGTAAAGGATAAACATCTTTAATCCAAATGACATCACCTCCCAAAATCTCTTAACACCTGTAATACTTTACAGATATTAACCCCCCCTCCCCCCCCCCCGCCCCCTGCAATTCCTTGGGGATACATTACACAGCTATCACAAGTCTAGAGTCCCTCAACCCATCCCACCCTGAAAGACCCAAGAAAATACCTGACCTTTTAGCAAAACCTAAAGGTCAACAAATCTGAACTGCTTTGGACCAAGAGGGGTGAATGAGCTCAGGGCCAAGGGCCACTCCTGGAAAATTCCCTGCTAGCAGCTGTTAAAACAGGGACTGTTAGCTCACAGGCTCCAAGCTGCCATGGTATCACATGGAAAGATGGGCAGTGTTTCAGCTATCCAGACTTACAGATCAAAACCAGCACTGAAGAGGGCACCTTTGAATGCATGACCTGGGCCTTCAGATGCTGCCCTGCTTAGGGGTCTGGTAGATCATTGGAACAAACAGTGATTATATTTCTGGCCAAAAAACATTTCACAGATTTAATGCACCTGAATCTATCTTGAATGCTAAAATATAGGGCTGGATTCAGTCCTGCCTGTACAGCCTTTTCCTTGAGTTTAAAAAAGCTGAGAATCACTGGTTTTGAATGCAGGTTTTTGAAAGCCAGGATTGCCTCCTACCTCCGTACCTACAGCAGCGAGCCTCGCTCTCAGCTGGACAGTCTAGGTTGTTCCTTTTTCTTGCACAGCACAAAGCATTTGGGCTTGTTCCTGTAACTTTCCTGATTCAAAGTCAGCTGTAATAGGTTTGAACAGCAATCAGAACTTTTTGGCCATGTTTAAACACATGTGTGGCGAGGAAAGAAAGACAATTTAAAAGAGGAGAGAGCTCCCTGCGCATTGTTAATACCTCTGGTTAAATAATTTATGTTTTACTGCTCTTAACGCTTGGTACTTTGTACCCCAGGTAACTCTGCTGCTCAGAATTTGTTACCTCACCACTGAGAAATAATGATCTCAGACACATATATGTTCATTGTCAACTGGGCTGGCTCTTTTTAGTTCACTTGATATGGTCTTGGCAAAACAGACAGTTAATAAGCACCTACGTCTGAGGTCGTTGTTGCTATAAAGTCACACATTTTGCATGATATCCAGACTGCATATTAAACCTCTTAAAATATTCTGTCTCATTCCCGTGTTACTGTACGATTCAGAACAAATTCTCCCGAAGCAGCATTCATGTCTAACAAACTCCTTAACAGCACGGCATCCTTTACTGAATCGACCTAATGCAGTTGAAAAAGGAAGGTTGCTTTTAAAAATGAGCATTTCATGTCTGTGCAGACGCACTAGGCTGAAGGTAACTAATGCAGACCTCACACATTCAATCTGTCCCACCGAAGTCATGATCTGTCCCCTGCATCTTTTGTCTTTTATTACACAAGCAAATTGTAAGTGTGGGTCTGATCCCAGTTAAAAAAAATATTGCCAGTAATTCTGCCTTTGACTTCAAAGGAAGCAGGCTCAGCTATGTGGATCGTAAGGGTTCCAAAATAACCTAGCCTTTACAACTATTTCTAAAATGTTTTTTAAAATGCATGGTTTCCTACTTTTCCTTACCCGACAACATTTGAGAGGGGAGGAGGGGTGAGAAAGAGAAAGCAAGACAAACCGTGGCACAGAAGCGTACTCAAAAAATCTCTCTCTCTCTATTATTTATAGCATGTTTCTGAATTACCCTTCCCCTATTTGTTACTAATTTATTTTTTGCTTTCAAAGATATAGCCCCACATTTTGCACTTTTTAGTCACAAGAGGAAACCTTGCCCTCACTAGTTTGGATTAGTGAAGTGAAATCCTGATCTCTAAACTGTCATGGATTTTAATGGAGCCCAAATTTCACCCTACCTTGCTGGTTCCTTTTCAAAGTCACAATCCTAAAATGACTATTAAACTGATGGGGTCCACGTGTGTCAATGCCAGTACTTGCAGCATTATGGGTGCACAGGATCAAAGTAGAATCCAGTTTCAGCTATCTTTGCTTGTAGTAGTTCCCAATTGGATCTGCAACTTCTGAGATATATTATTTGGGACAAATTTTAGCTTTAAAGCTATTTAGTCAGATATTAAAATAAGTATCTGGCACAGTAAAGAGATCACATCCCGTACTCAATAATTCTTTACAAATGTGCCTGTAATAACCAACATTGTTCTCTATTGAGTGTTAACTTTATTCAGAAGGGGCATAAAACTCCTTTAGAGGCTTTCTTCTTTTATAAAAAGATAAAAAAAAGTCAATGGACAAAATTCCTATTAAAGCCAATATGACAATGGCATTGGTATATTCATATTATGTACCTTTGGAGAGACTAGTATAAATAAGAACTTTTTCAAAACCAGGAAAAATATTTATGGGGATCTATAGTAATTGCCAAAGTAATGAAACTGAAAATACCGTTTATCCCTGAGCTGAGCTCACATAATGATACCAGTACATACATATAAGAGGTGGTCCTACTGAAATCATTTATACTTAAAATCATGTGAATAAACATTATCAGACTCAGAACCTATACAGTTGAAAAAAAAATTTAAAATAATAGATAGCATATATTTTAAACATTACTCTTTAATATATAATATGTATTTCTAGTATAGATTGTAAATGTTGCTTAATGGACCAGATTCAATTTTGTTTAACATCAATTTATTTTTCTAAATATATAATATAAATTCTCTTGTTTTTTTAAACTTCTATAATTTTAATAACCAGCTTTTGTGTACATCATATCTATATCAAATGGTATACATTTATAGCATAAATAAACACATGCTATAAAATAAAATAAAATAATAATGTGTCAATATTATATCTCTATATAAGATATTATCTAAATAACATAAGACCCTACTTCCACATTGCACACAAGCAAACCTACAGCGAAACATATTAAAGTTAAGCAAGGCTAATTTAAAAATTGCAAGCATTATACCAACATAGTTTTATTTTAAATTGTCTTTGTCCAAAAATGATACATTTTTATTTTAAATTGTCTGTCTTTTTCCAAAAATGATAAAGGAGGAGATTGCATCTCATTTCTAAACTATCTGAGCAGCAAGCCTAGTATTTAAATGAATAAAGCAAACATTACTACCTGCAGCCGGGCACAGGAATGCAAATACACACAGGCCCATTACTATATTATTTGAATTTCTGATTTCTTTTTTGTTTTAAATATTGACACAGGCTTTCATCAATGAGAGCACTAAAATCGATTCTTAGCACTGGATCTAAAAATGCATTGTTTTCTAATTTATTTTTTGGCTTTCCCAAGGGCTACAGACAACCAGTTTCATAAATACATCTAGAATGTGAACACGTTACAAAACACAACGGGGTCTCTGTATTTCTAAATGTCCAGGGTTATTTTAAAAGAAACGAAAAAGAAACCATCATTAGAAACTGTTGACACAATAATGATTTTGGGGGGTTATCAAGGAAAACATTTATTTGTCTTCCTTCCTCTTTCAGATGTGTGCCAGTCATAGAAGTTTTCATATTTATGCATTATTGCCATTACTGGTACTTCGGACCACTTCTTCTGGATTTTATTTGGTGTCCTTTTTAGCTCGCCTGGTATAAAGGTGAAGATCAATGTAAATAAATTCAAGGGCAAAAGTATGGGGTAGCGACATGTCCGCAAAACAAAAAATAAGACTCTACAACAGCTGTGTGGTATCAGTTTTGCTCGATGCTGCAAAGACCTGGGGCATTACGCAAGCTGACAAGAAAAGATTTGATGCATTTGATAGCAGGTGTTTAGGGGAGATATGTAATGTCAAATGGCACCACTATGTTGGGAACATTGAGTTTCAGAAGAGAACAAGAAAGGAGCAGATTATATATATACTTCCTAATAAGGAAGTGATTTTGATGGTTTGGCACCCTAGCCAGCCAAGCTGGACCATGAGTCGATGACTTACTTACCAAATGGACACACTGTTCTGGCCTTCCCAGTGTATTTTGGGATTGATTCAAACATCAGTGAAACCAGTGAAGACCCTCCCTATCTTCTCTTTGTCTGCTTAGACTGTAAGCTCCCTGGGGGCAGGGACTATACTGTGCTGAGTTTGCTGTTGGTGCTTAAGCAATAGCAACAACATGTTGACAGTCATAAAAGAAAGAGGGAAACAAATAATGGAGAAATGAAGAGCTAGGACATAGTCTGGGAAACTTTTGCTCTCCAACAACAATATTCATGTGACTAAATGATTGTGTGATTAGGCCCCTGGAGTACTGAAACGCACACTGAGAGCCAAAAAAGAGACTTTGATGGCTTACAAAAAGCCAAGATTGGCTCTGATGAGACCAGGTGATTTCACTGACTGCACAGATGTAGTCGAGCGCGCCAGACCTGGCCCACTATAAAACTCCTCTGTTGTTTGCTTTGTAAGATTGTGTATGTGCAGCTGAGGAACATCTTTGTGAAAGCTTAGCCTGAAAAGCTTGGAATAGAAGATAACTTAAACCAGATGGAAGGGAGAGCGAGGCCAGGCCATAAGGGTAGAGTGGACCTCTTCTATGGAAGTAATAGCAACTTTATTATGATCCAGTATTGCGTGAAAGAGGCTAGATGAAGGTATGGACTCTCTGTAAGTTTTTTCCCCTCCACTCTGTCTCCTGCCCCCCACCCTCCATGATGAAGTCAAGCAAAGGAAAACTTATATCATCCAAAGAATAATTAGAACCACATTTGAAACGATCCACATCGAATGTTTGTATCAAATGATGCAAAACAACAGTTCACCAACCAAACCAGAATTTTGCCTTCTCCTTTCTTTATTTTAGAATCAAACAAACCTGTTTTAAATTTTATTTTTTTAAATCCCCTCCCGCCGGCATAATCTTTTATTGTTGTTTGCATTTCAGAGTTTTTAAATGCTTAATAGCAATAACTGCAGTTACTTCAATAAGGGCACATCTACACGTGCATATTAATGCACAAAAATAAATTTTGGCACATATGGGGCCAGGGTTTGTTGCTCCTGGGCACCGCGTTTACATGTGCATCTGGGACCACAGCACGCTGAGCTGGGTTGAAGCAGCCCAGGTTGGCAGGGGCTCCAGGGAGTCAGCTTGCCAGCCCAGGGCTGCTCCAACCCACCTCAATGTACTGCAGAGGGGTTGACTGGGGCACGTGGGTAAGCAGTGCAGGGTTCACCAGCAGGCAGCCCCCACACTGAAGCATCCTTGTGACCCAGCCAGCCCCATCAGTGTATACACATGTATTGCGGTGGAGTAAAAAGCAAGATGGTGCTTGTATTTACAAGTGCTAACCTGCTGCAGAGTATATTAGTTCCCTGCAGCCTAATAGGGCCGCATGTGTAGATGCCAAGGCATTTACCATGGAGCTAATTAGGAAACGGTGGTAAATGTCTTGTGTAGATGCACTCCCTATCATTTAGATGAAGCAAGAGAAACTTTGTTAGCTGGGGATGCTGATAACTATTTTCTAGTTACTATGTCTTCTTTTGCTTTATTTTTTCCAGGAAGGACTCTGGACAGACTTCTAAACATAAAATGTTGAATTCAACTCTTTTTGGAGTAAAGCTGTTACTTGCCTTTAGTCCTATATCTCATACCTTAAAAATCAGACTAGAAAAAAGCCACATTAAGCATTGAGTCCTTAGCAAAAAGTTTCAGAAAGCTAATAAAAAAATAAAAATAAGAACATTCACCTTTGAACTATTTTCAGTTGAAGTTTGGCTTCAGCTTTCAGTGTGCCCCAGAATAAGTCAAAATATTCACAGGGACAGCATGATAGACCGATCACACATCAGAACTGCTTTTAGACTTGCATTGTAGAAGAAAGATTTGGGTGCAAGAGAGGACTGAAATTTTGCAGCATCATGGAGTGCGAGGGACCTGCAGACTGAGACCCGGATAGGATTCATGGCAGCAAACAAATTACTATGGATAACTGAAAAAGGCTTGGGGGAACTCTCTAGTTGACTCTAAAAGAGCTATGGACAATGTCTGCATGCTGTCCCCAAGCATTTATTGACAAACATTGACTGTCACCTCAGGGTAGGATGCTCTACATAAATGCTGCTGTTTTGTACATTATAAGTCTCCCCTAAAATGATGTGGACAATCATCCATCTTCCAAAAGCCAGATCATGGAATGGCATTTGTGAAGGCCAGGAAGCTAGATAGGGAAACAACTTCTTACTGCATTCTGGTCAGACTCTGCCAGATGAAAACATTTTCTTTTTGGTTTAGTTTGATCAGGTTTACAATATAAGGTCATGTATGGCCTTGGCTAGAAAAAATAAAGTCTTAGCCTTTCTGGGTAGGGCAGGATATAAATCTAAATAATACATACAATAATTAATGTGACTTGTAACCTCTGATGTGTAACTCCCATGTGTATCTGCTGTGGAACTACATCTGAGACAGACGCAAAAGCTACAAGGCTCTTTTTTCCCCAAAGAGCAGTGGCCTCAACCTACAGTATATATCAACGGGACCTTTGCTACTGCCATCGCTGGGTGCAGAAGAGATTGTGAGGGCTCAATCCTATTCCACTTCAGCCATAGTTAAGCACCTCAGTGCTATACTATTCCTTATGCACGAATCCCCCAAGAATTATTGATTCAAAAGGTAGTGAGCCCTCCTCATTACGGCTTCCTGTGATTTAGCTTTATGACTACACTGAAGGCATGGTATAAGAGTAGAAAAGTCAATGACTGGATCACACTTAGGTGCTTAAGTAGTAGTTAGGTGCCATGAAGTGGAATAGGAACTTGGCCTAACCTCATCCTGTCATTGAGCCAGTTCCTGAGCAGAAACTATGAATAGTTTAGTGGTTAGATGCTACACGGAGCATGAATGATGGCAGCTGGAGGTCTCCACGGCAGGGAAGGGGACAGGGCATCTTTCAGAAGCCGCTCATGCCTCTCATATTTCTCTTCCAGTTTTACACCAACCCCAGGTATTCTGAAACTCTCATTTCTACCATCAGAAACAGTCTGATCCTACCCACTTCATGTTCTTGATGCGTCTGGTATTTCAAACAGCAGGGGAAAAGCATTGGGGGAGTAGGTGCCTACCTCTGGTCTGCACCCAGTAGGAATGCCCACTTACCAGGGGTGTGCATTAGTGGAGAGCAGCAATCATTTTGATTCACTTTGGGCTGTCCAAGCAGAACAAATAGAGCACAATAGACTTTGACCCAGAAAGAGATCTTTCTCTCATTACTTACTGTATGTGTTGTCATTATGGTAGGTGATTCTAGCCTGTATTAGACCTTCCCTATATATTTCTACCTGGTGCTTTCAATATGATCATCCAATAGCAGGTTTCTTAGCACAAGCAATAGCAGTGTTAGCTGTAATAGAGTGGTCTTCAATGTTTTGCTAACAGAAGGTTTGCTCTTGTTCATTCCTAAGCACCTCTCATTTAGCACACCGTCCCAACAAAAGATATACATCAAATATTTTCCAGCGTACATGCCAATGGCATATTGTCTGACCTCTAGCGGCAGTATGGATGAATTACTGAATTACTAGGTTAAAGGAAGCAGCTGTTACGATGAACCATCTGTGTGTTTGATATGGATACACCTGTACAAGTGTTCAATATAGACTATTTTTAAATTTGAAATTAAAACAAAATGCTAGAGCTGGTTTGCTTTAATGATATATAACATTCCCCATCATGCAAATTGTTACTCCATAATCTAAATCATTTTTCACAACTATTTCAGAATACTTCACAGCATACCCCTGTGCTGCTCCAGTATTGTCTTAAAGGCACAGCAGTCTGCCTGTGAACTCTTCTTGAGTGGACTGTTATCATTATTACATATAATTTTCGCACATATAATTACAAAGTACTGTGTAGAAGTTTTTCATAGTACTTGGCTCACCGGGCCAGGATGACACAGAACAGTGACCCTGGGGTACCATGAGATCCTTTTTTAGGGTACCATGCAATATTAGCACTGTTGGGGACCAAATTCTCAAATGCAAGGCCCTAACTGTAGGTAACCAACTTCCATAAATTTGATCATAACCAGTTGTTTCTTTTTTCTCATTTGCAGAAACACCCACTACCTGTTTGGATGAATCTGAGTGGTTTTTTTTGCTTGCAGACACCACTAAAAAGAGGACTGAAATCTCCATGGTAATGTCCTGGAGCTACCAGGGCAAAGACTGATTTATTTTAAAATGTTGAATGGTAAGTACTCATAACTGAAGTGCTGAACACTTTACCACAACATGTCGCTGAGGTTAAGACTTTAATCAGAATTCAGAAATGTAAAAGATTAGGATGTTTCTTGGCAATATCTTTCTATCTAAAAATGTTCGTTCATCAAAATAAAAAAAAAAATGTCAATGGGATTATGTAAACATTGATGACTTTTTTTTTAGTGGAAAAAAAATCAGAAAACTGTTTTGATGAGATCAGAGCAATTCTTCTTTTGTATTTTTTAGCATTGTAATATAAAGGGGGGAGGGAAGGAAATGAGGGATGGGTGGGAAACACGTCCGTTTTATTGAAATGGAATGTCTTGATTGACCTGAAAAAACAACTTTCCTTGACATTTTTCCTCCAAGAATTTGTCCAATCCCTTTTCGAATCTGGTTAAACAATCAGCGTGCACAACATCTGGTGGCAACAAGTTCCACACTTGAATTACAGTCTGTGTGAAAAAACAACTCCCTTTTGTTTGTTTTAAACTTACTACCTACTACTTTCATAGTATGACTCCTAGTTCTTGCAATGTGAGAGAGTAAATAATAAGTCCCTATTTACTTGCTCTTCACCTTTTAGTATTTTGTAAACCTTTAGCACGTCCCCACTCAAGCATCTCTTTTCTAAACTGAATAGGCCTCCTCTCTTTAGTTTCTCCTAATACAGAAACCCCTCCACACTGCTAATCATCCTTGTTGCTCTTCTCTGTATCTTATCTAGTCTTCTATATCCTTTCTGAGATGTGGGGACCAGAACTGGGCACAGTATGCAAGGTGTGGACACACCATGGATATATGAAAACAGTACAGTGTAACAATGTCATGGGGAGCCAATTGGGGAGCTGTCTCTGTGGCTTGCTGTTGGACCTAGACTTCCACCTGCCTTGGGATGAGAAGGGCATAAAGGTATCCCACTTATAAAACTCTTTTACAGGGAGCATTTACACTAAAACCTACTTATACCGCCCCACCCCCAACAAAGTATTCCCAGCAAGAACTACAAGCTAGAAACCAGCCCATTTAGCTTCCTTCATCACAACAGCAACTACTAAAATATCATTTAAGATGTTTTGAAGGGATAAATTTATGTTCTTTAGGCAATTTCTGACTTCTGGGGGTTAGGAGGAGACTCACTGCTTATCCTTTGGGTTTCCCTAAGACAACAGTACTCACCCCTCTGTGTCAGACAGGATTCTGGCCTCAATGGGACTGACCATGCTACAGCAAGTACTTTTAAGGGGGTTGTGAAGAGTGAATCAGTGGGCTTGAATCACTTCTGAGTTGTACCTGAATTTTTGCGGTTCAAGCCTGTCCAAAAAGTGAATGTGGTGCTGCTTCAAAGTACCCTACTGCTTTGCACACATGCCTGCAACCACCAACTGGCGATGGAGGGGTGTGACCCAAGCAGCTAGGGAATGGCTTGTTCAGCTTATTCCTTGGGCATTCCTGACAATTGGGTCTGCAACTGAGTTCAGGCCCCAGTGGAAGCCCCTGGGGAGACCAGTTGTGCATACAACACCTGTCCTCCATAGGATGAATCCAGTATTGCTGTCCCAAATACTTTATCGTGGCCCCTGCTGGCACAGAGAATTTGCAGTTGGCATCCCCAAGTCAACGGGCATAAATCAAGCCCCATATTTATATAGTGACAAGCATGGAGTGAAACTGTTTGAGCAAGTATTTTTGTCTGAGGAACCCCTGGACGAATTCCACCCCTAGCTCCCAGGAAGGATGTCATTGCAGAAGCTGAAAAAAATCTACTGGTATGTAAATCTCCCTCCCTCCTGTTCTAGTGTGGACTGGGACTTGTTCCACTGAAAACAATGGAGTTTTATGCGTGAGGATTCACAAGTCATGCAACTCATGGCTAGATAGCTGTTTTTTGTGGGGGGTTCTTTGGAGGAAAGGTTGCAACTCTTGAGATCTTAAAAATCATAGGGAAGTAGGGCTAGAAGGAACGTCCCAAACATATGTGGCTCAAGTCTTCTTTGTTATAGCCTTCCCTGGTACAAAGAAAACCTACTGCTAAAATTGCCCTATGGATCATATAAAGAGGAAAGAAGTCACAAAGAGCTATTCTGTTCCCCAAGCCATACTGCACCAATTTAGAGTAGCTTGGTTTGGTACAGGAGGTTTTGACTAAAAGGAGGAAAGCACCAGTGGGCACGCCTAGAGGAGCACACACGTGGTTTGTGGTGCCGCAGACCCTGTGGGGCCACAAGCCACACATGCCACACTTGCAAGTGTTCGACATGCTGCTAATTAGCAGTGCGGTGGGGTTTTTGACACGGGAAGATTCTGGTGTCAAAAAAACCCATGCCAAATAAAAGCAGGGGGGTGCACGTGGTGGCTGTGTGCGCCATCCAAAACTGGAGCCTGGCCAGCCAGAGCCATGCTTCAGTGCTGGTCAGGCCCCATGCACCTGGATCACCACTGCTGGAGCCCTGGGAGGCCCCCAGGACCCCAGGTAAGACTGCTGGGGCCAACCCAGGTGCTGGCCTCAGCCTCCCCTCCCCACTTGGGGTAACCTGCCATGCATCAGAATGTGCGTGCATGGGTGTTCCCCAGGGACAAGTACCAGTGGCACAACTATGTCTGCATGTGCACATGTGTGCTTGTGTGGATGTGCCCAGTGAGGCCGTTACTGCATTTATGAGGATCTATTACCAGTTGCGCTCTACAACCAATGGCCAGTGGATCTTGCTTATTATTCAGTACGAACAGTCTCACCCATGCCATCTTTCATCCTTATATTCATAGTGCAAACCCCTTCAAAGCTGGGTTCCTAGCATACATAAGGTACACAAGGCACAGGTCCAGCATAAATAAATTCCCAAATTGAGCCCTGCTCCCATCACACGTACCAGCACAACATGGATTCTGTTGGATTTGCAGTAGTTTGTACCTGCCAAGAAATGCTAATTAATTTTCCCAGGCACCAGAAAGGATCCCATGAGAATCTGAGCACTGAGCAGGGACTTTTGGTCTGAAGATTGCAGGTAGGAGTCTAAAAAGCACATAGGACTAGTTTATTTTGAACCTATTAATACGAATGCAACATTTATCACTGAAAATATGGACCAATGTGGAGGGATGTTGGTGAAACAAATCAGACCCTGCTAACACAGTACACTTGGAGCCTTGTAACGGTGAAAACATTTGTCCATTTTTCACGGCAGAACATCTTATTTTGGGCCTGACCTTATTCCATTGAAGCCAGTGGTGCAGGGTCAGGCTACGGTACTACCGTTTTCCTTTTTCATGTGGCATTTCGCTGAAACTGCGTGGATGGCTTTCCTTCCATTGTGTTAGGAAAAGAGCTTTGCTGTCACCAACTGAACCACAAACGGATTCATGGTTGGGACCGGTAGCTATGTGCCTGCCATAATTTGTTTCTTATGCAGAAATTTCTCCTCAAAAATAATATCCAGTATGAAAACCAGAGTCCTATCATAAAAACTTATATGGCTTCCATTACTGTAGTATGCATGCACCTGACCATCTGTACCTCACAATATTTCTAGGAGCACTAACATCCCTATTTTGCACATAAAGAATTGAAAATGGGAAGAGTAATGGGCAGATTTTTCTGGTTTTTCTGAGATTAAGTAACTTGCCCAAGGTTACATAGGAAGAGCCCCTGGAACAGGCTCCCATATCTGTTGTGGCAGAAAAAGGATTTAAAAGCAACCCATTCAAAGTTTCCCAACAAGCAGGCCACCATGGATAGGTTGTTGCCCAGGAAAGCTCATGCCTATCTCAACCACTTAGTTTCCAAGGTGCCACTCTGCCCTACCTTTTTGCCTGACTTCAGAAATAGTTCATTAATCCTTCCAAAAAACCCTCATATAAGTGAGATCCAAGCTGGCAGGTAATCTGAAGCTCAGAACAAATGCTGGCATGGCTCAGCTTCCAAAACACAACTCAAACATTTGCATATTTTACAATGATGCACTAGTCATTAGTGAGTCTACTTTCTAGGAGCATTTTGCTACATGGAGCAAATGCTGCTGGTGATTGACACATACATGTACACAAGATGCACATATATGGAATATGGGATGGCATGGCAGGGAGGCTTTTATCAGCAGGAGTTTGGGATGGGCACGTGACAAATGGCAAGGTCACGAGTGAATAATGCAGGTCATCCCACAGGATTACCGTAAAAATGCTATACCCGCACCCTGCACATTCTGAATGTGTCCCTTACATTTCTAAAATATCTATTTTTGGAATGGTTGAGCTAAAGTTGGAAAAAAAAAATCATTAGGGCTATTTGATCCTTCTCCTTGTTAAGCAAGTAAACTTAATGATCATGAAACCAAACAGCTCAAAGAAGAGAGCCATAAATCCTTGTAAAACTGGCAAAACATGGCCTCTTGCAAAGAAAAAAAATTACCACTTTCCATGCTGATATCTTGCAAGCTACCTCACCTAGAACTGGCTGCTCAGGTCTCACTGGGAAGTTAAGAACATCCTTTTTTCCCCTGCAGTAAGGGGCACAGGCCAAGTGAATTTAAAACTGTAGAGTTTCTTTTAGGTGTATGCAAAAGATGTGAATGGCTCACAAATTTGGTTTGCCTCTCCTGAGCCAAGAGTAGATCTGCAGCAAAATATCCCTATGGCAATTTGTAAGCAGGTATTTGGCTTGCGAGATCAAATCCTGGGGGATGTGGATAAATAGGAAGAATGCAGCTGACACCACCAAAGGATGTGTGAGGAGTTCATTTGCTAGTGGATGTCGCCATCACGTAAGTGATGTGTGGGTACGTATGCATGCACACCTCCTACCCTTGTTATAAGGGCTACAGTATAAATCGAGCTGTTTTAAGAACTGGCAAAAAGTGTTACTGGACCCAACCTACCAGATGCCAAAGTCTGTAAACAGGAAATGTTCTTGTCCCTGCTAAAAAGGCACAGAACATGACACTTAACACAGTGGCACCCGCTTTTGACAGGCTTGCCTCAGCCTGACTGCTCCAACGTGGGAGTGCACCTTCAAGAGGCATCTTTGCAGCCCGCGCACTATCTGCTCTTCATAACACTATCTGCTTGCTTTACAACAGGAGTTTTTCTTCCCACTGTTCTTGTTTGTTTGCTGTTATCCCCCCCACCAACTAATGATCCCATTTTGCTCTTGATCCAGGAGCGGTTGATCAAGCCTACATTGGATGGAGAAGACAAGCTGCCGTTTCGAACACCAAGGGGAAAGAGCCGGAGCAGGAGGCACCATTCACATTTAAAGCAATGCTGGTTTTTGTCCTTCCCAAAGGAGAGAGTTAATTAAAGCTAGCGCAGTTCTATTAAGCACTGAGTTCAATCCTGCAGGACACTGAGCATCTCCAGGGAGGTGCTGTGCACCTTTGGTTTTCTTTGAGGACCGAGGTTCTCAGCACTTCCAGCTGGTAGCTTGCTGGGAAAAGGCATTTTAATTCTACTCACATGCTGCTAATTAAGTCACAACTTTTGTTATTAACAAAACCTTGATTCATAAAAATCAAACGCACAGCAAGTCTGATTTTGACACAGATCCTATGTGTGTGTAAGTCAGTCTTCAAATTAAACAACAGATCCCTTTCATGAATTGCTTTCATAACTCCCATCTGGGTTACCGCAGGCTCCAATTCATAATCACGCTTGCTTGCATCCATGTGCTTATAATTAAAACTGCTCATTAATGTAGCAAAATTTAAAAAAAGAGATATGGTGCACAATTATTTACCTCTTGTCAGGATTGCTTAATAATGCCTTTTCTTCTTCTTTGTAAGGAAATTGGAAATTTTTGCAGGGTTCATCAACTTTTCCTGTGCCTCACAGAAAGCCTTGCTGATAAGGATGGTAAGATTATACTTCAGTAATATCATTAAGGAATAATCTTAATGGCTATGTCATATGGGGAATTAAAAACATGCTTCTCATTATTGTTAGCAAAGATTATATGCTTATTTTCTCCTTTTGCACTTCGGAAAATGTACCCTATTTGATACTTACAGTTAGAGTTAGTCAAAATTTGGTCAGCTGCTATAAGCTGGTTTCAGTGAAAAGAAAAAAGTTTGCTTTCAAATGGTTTACTTTATGATTGATTTAAACAGACCAAAACTACTTCAACTCAAAAATAAGAGACTAGGGAAGGGGAAAGAGGGTGAGAAAGAGGGAAAAGAACCCAGGAAACCAAAATCTCCACTTAAAAACAAACAAAAGTAAAGAGATCAATTTCTTTTGTCAAGAAATCAAAATATTCGATGTGGGAAATGTCTCTTTCCAGTGGAATAGCCGGGTCTCAGTCTGTTGTCTGCTTCCGTGTGAGAATTTTCTTTTATTGAGATTGAATATTATATTGCGGGAAATATTCCCTGCTTAAAATGAGATGCATGGGAGAAAATGCTTAGTATTTATCAGCCATACCTACTACATATGAGAGCCTACTGTATATGAGTGCTAATTACCCTCGGGTTCTTATTTTGCCTAATACCCCATAAACTCTTATAACATACATCACTTCTTTTGCTATTGATCTCGTGGAGTTGTTGCGAGGAAGTTGTATTGGACCAAATCCCATGCCCTAAACAGTGGGGACCAAGCTTTTTGGGAGGCATTCTCCAAATTAAGCCCCACAAGGTCCTTGAATGCCATGTTGATCTACTTCCCCTGGCCTATCTGTTGCTCTGCTTTCTGCTCCCTGTCCCCTCCCTGATCTGCCATATGCCACATCAGGAGGCTGTCCATGCCCCAGGTTGGCCATCCCTGGGTTAAACAGATAACCTGTATGTTTGACAGTTATGGGTCAGAGAAGGGACCTGATTCACACCAAGACAGAAATACCTTCAACTTATAAATTAATTTATTTGGTTTCAAGTGTGGCTTTGAATACTATTGGAATCCTGTTTTATCAGACATGAGGGTATGCTTGGAGAGAAGCATGGGTATTTCTTAACTTAAAACAGCCAGCTGTTATTATGTATGATAATTGTATTATTATTAGAATTGCTAATAACAACAATAGCAATGATAATTGTTCGGTTATTTGAGTATAATAGGAAGCGAAATTAAAATTATAAATGAAAACTGACTGGAGGGCTGGGGGGAGGAAACCAACAACTTTATTCCAGGATTGTCAAAGCAAAGTGATACTTAAAAGAACAATATATTTTACCAATGTTGGAAGTCCCTCCCTGTTTTTTCCACAATAAAGCTTTGCTGCAATGAAACACTGTTTTGAGCATGTTCATTTTGGCAGGACTGTGCATTCTGATAGACTATGGTCCCATCAAAGTTTCTCCAACCAGTTATCCAGCAGAGTGCCTGCCTCTCTCATGCTGGGATGGAGACAAGCTGCATGAACTTACCCTATTTCTCCAACTTGAGAACATTTGCATCAGGAGCAGAAGGGTTTTATTGACACATTCCCATGGGCACAGCCAGCCTATTTCAGTCCAGGCAAGGGAGGACAAGGGGGACCATACATGAAATGAGAGAGAAAAGTGCATTTTGGAGATGATTTAAGACCCAGGAAGTATCAATGAGACAAAATGCATGTCTCTTGGGAGGGAATGATCTCCAAAGCATAATAGAAAGGAAAGAAGCAAGATGGCAAAAGTCAGATGTCCTGAGCGAATACAACATGAGGGTGCATGTGTGCACATGTGTGTGTCTGCATGCATGTCTGCCCATGTATATACGTATGTGAGGGGTCTCCAACCAAGTTTCTTGTCAACTGATTTTTGGAAGCCATCAGCCACTGTTTAACCAGCTACACCCTTAACTGCTTTATAATCATGGACTATTTACTTGAAATGGAGCTCTGCCAATGTATACCAGCTGTGGGTCTAGCCTACAGTCTGATCTGTCACTACACAATTACGACTGGGCAGGGAAGACTGACTTGTCTAGCCTTAAAGTGCAATGTTGAAAGAGCTGTCAACATAAGCAACATTACAAATTTAACTCTTGCTAAGGTTAAAAGCAGAAGAGCTAGCACTGTATTTCCCAGGATCTGGGTCTGAAACAGGGTATTATGGGACTGTCTGTAATCATATTGGGACAGGCACTGCAATATTGCTGTCATTTAAGACATGTTTGTTGAGGCAACTCCTGTTTTCCCCACGGGCTCATAAAATGTTTCGTTAAATGCAGAAATTCCCTGTGAGTGACAACTATGTTGGCAGGTCACAGGACCTGCTGTTGGGTTATATCACTGTTATGAGACTCGTGCTGCTAAGGAACTTGGAGTTGTACCCCATACTGAGAATAGTCCAAATAATCTGAGACTCAAAACATCTCTCATCGTGGATCACTGAGAACATAAGAGATTTAAGCTGACCCGGTGGACTAAACACAAACATGTCAAGATCTCAACAGCACCATAACATTTGTTTTAAATATCTTGGGAGTGAAATAAGGGCCAATGGGCAATATCTACTGGGTAATTGCTTTGTTTGCCAGATGTTTCTTTTCCTAACTTTATTACTCAGTAAATACGAGTATGTATTGCAATTGCAAATAGCGGGTAAAAAGAAAAAAGTGGGACAGATGCTAATCTCAGGATGTGAAGACATAACTGTGAACTGGTTTATAAAAGGGGAGGGAGGCTTGCTGCTCGGGAGTGCAAATCAGCTGGTTCAGTGTAACTGTTATATCTTTCTGCACCTATAGCAGTATAAGTAGAGCCAAACCATTGTAATTTTAGATTTGTTTCAGCTCCCCCTATACCATTATGAGTCAACAGACATAACAGTTATATCATAACATCTTATACTAATATAACTCATGTCTGACTGCCTTTGTATTTACATTAGAGCAGGGGTTGTCAACCGGGGGCACTTTGGAAGACCCAGGGGGTACATGGCAGTGGTGCGGAGAAGCCACCTGCACTTCCCAGTTTAGTTTGTTGACTGGCCGCCGGGGAACTCCCTGCTTCTTGACCAGCCACCAGGGGTACACCAACCAAAAAAGGTTGAAAACCCCTGCATTAGAGTAACCCCAAAGAAGACACCATATTTCCCCACATACAACCCATCCCCAGATAAGACACACACTTTGTTTGAGGAAGTCATAGCTGACTTTGGCCTGTAGGGGATCCTGACTGCATGGCTGAATCCTAAGTGGTGCCACTCAGGCAAAAGCTAAAGTGTGACCCCTCTCATAGCCACTGGCCAATCAGCAGGAACTGTTGGTTGCTTAACCAAAAACTACTGCCAGTTCTGTAGTGGCTGTAGCTCTGACTCTGAAGGATGAAATCTACCCCCTCCTTTCCTGAGGCTAGTAGGGAGAGAACATGGCAGCAATTTTTACAGTTTCCATGTCTCCGTTTCTCCTTTCCAATGTAGAAAATTAACCATCCCAACGAAGACACACAATCCAATTCTGGAAGGCTGATTCTGGGGGAAAGGGGGAGGAAGTGGGGAAGGTGCATGAGGCATGTGATGTGATATGGCCACCATCGCTCCACATTTCCATACGTATATCTGAGATAAGAATCTGGCCCATCCTCTCAAGAGAGACATTTATCTAGCCCCCAGAAGCAAATGGGTGTCTTTAACCTAAATGACTAATACCAAGCGGCAGTCCATTTCAAGGTAAAGCATCTTACCCTGGAAGCAAAGGGAATATAGAAGAAGGAAAAGGAGAGGAATCCCAGTCTATAGCCTGCTCTCCCTTTCAGAAAGACCTTCAACTTCTGTGGATGAATCTATGGCTCAAAGGTTGGACTGTTACGTTACCTCAAGACCCATCAACTAGCTGTGGTAGAGATTAGGGGTGTGCGAAGTGGGCCGTATTTGATTTGGATTTGGCCCAATTCAGGGAACAGTGATTCGATTTGTTGATTCAGATCACTGTCCCGATTCGATTCAGCTGAATCTGAATCTGAAGATTTGATGCTGATTTGGAGAATCAGCGATTCGGCCATAGACACGACTTTAAATGTTTTTTTCTACATACTTTGAGATACCAGGCATGGCTTGTGAATGCTGCGATGGTGGGGCGGATGGAGCATCCCACAGAAGTGTGTGCTCAGCGGTGGACCCGGAAACGGGGGACCCCCCTGCACCCTCTTGGATCAGCAATTGGCCATGAAGGGGTGGGGGGGCCCAAGTGCCCCCCCAGACCCAAGAGGCACCAGTCACCGGTGGCGGTGGGGGGTCCCCCATGTGCTCTGTGGCAGACCTGGAAGTGGATTGGAAGTGCTTCTGGTCCACTTCTGGGTCCATCGCCAAGCACACTGGGGCCCCCCCCATGCTCCTGTGGGACGCTCCATCCACCCCACCATCTCAGTGTTCATGAGCCACCTGGTACCTTGAGGTATGTAGAAAAAACTTTTAAAGCTGTGTCTATGTCTGAATCATCGAATCTTTCCAAATCTCTCCAAACTGATTCGGAGGGTTCCGATTCGATTCAGAGAGATTAAAGGGTCTCCTGATTTGATTTGGATTCAGAGATTTGGCCGCTAAATTGGACCGAATCTCTGCCAAATCGAATCAACGACCAAAGCTTTGCACAGCCCTAGTAGAGATCATCCTTGAGTCAAGGGTTTGCCACCGTCACTAACTTTTTTTTATAAGAGCTTATCTGGAAAAAGAGAAAGGGAAGTCTCCAAGACAAGAAGCATATGTTGTAGTGCCAGTTCTCATAGCCTGTGCACAGGAGAGGTAAGAGTGCAGCAGACTTTACTAAAGCTCAGCATTCATTGCCTAGATATATGAAGTAATAGTATTCTCAATCTGTCAAAGCTCAAACATAGAACACAAATATATAACAGATGCCAAAACTGAAAAGAAAAACGTATTATGCTTCCTCGAGAAAATCACGTATACCATGGGGATTCATTCTTTAGCATAAGCCACTCTTTCAAGAAGCAGTTTCATGATTCTTGGTTTCTCATGGAAATAATTTTTTAACAATGAATTTGGAGGACATACCACATTTGAACGGATAGTATGTATTATTGGAACAAAAAAAAAAGTCACTCTCCTTGAAATGAGGGGCATTTTAAACTGTGCAATAATGGGACCATTTTATGCAAAGAACAGGCAATACCACATTGTTGCGATTGTAGCAAAGTAGCCAATGTCAAGTTTTTCATGGCTTCACTTCTGTAATCCGCTCTGTAAAGGAAACTAGATTAGAAATAATGAGAGACAGCTAAGAACCACAGAAGTCTTTCCCTTCAGAGCTGCAATTCACTCCATGTAAAAACAGGGCTTGGAATAGGGCAGGGAAAATTTTTCAGACAAATAGCTGATTTGTTGAAAAAATTGCAGTCTTGGGCTGATGATCTAGACAGAGAAAATTAGAAATGTAATCCAACTATAGGCTCCCTAGTCTCTTTCAAGCTACCCCACACCTTTCAAACGTTCAAGCAGACTGTCTTTGCCTTGCTAAGACTTCCCCTTGCTACTGATCAGAAAAGAGGTGTCTTCTGGTAAAAAACAGTGGCAAAATGTAAATTTGGAGGGATTTCAAACTATCCTGAGACAGGTTAGGCACTTCTGAGTGGGCAGGATATGACTTGATTCCCCCTTCTGCTTTTATTGTGATATAAGCAAATGAGTCTCTGTATTGTGCTCCTTTCTTTCTCTGCAGAGGAACATGCATTTTCAGTTTAAGCACACCAGAGAGCCTGTATTTCCTGACCCCTTAAATTAAACAAGCTAAATGAACTAGGTGTTCTCATACATCTGGGGATGAGCACACCACAGACAACTGTTACACCTTCTCTCAACCTTATTTCACCGGGTCAAGTGGAGAACGAGGTAGTTAACTGTTAGTTTGAAGTCAGGCAGAAAGACAGCCAAGCCAGTGGCAATACATTTTAACCTCCCTGACAGTTCATAAAGGTGCAAATCCAGCCCGCCTACAGTGGAGAATACCTGTGAATTTGGAGCAGCGTCCTGCCTCAGGGGGTTTCCAAACTAATTGGCTCAAAGTTGACTTGGTATCTGTAATTTTTCCAAATAGACTTTCTCCTTAATAGTTTTAGCCTGTAGGGTGGGGGACATACCTATTATTATAACATACACACTGAGATAGTGTCGGATGCATGGCTACTTCTCTAAGTGCCACCCTAGAAGAAGGGAAAGGGAACACTCTGAATTTTCCACAGTAGATCCGTGAAAAATTATTTCTCACAGATGTTTCCACAATCTTTGATATACTGAGAAAAAAATACATTTTTCTTTGAGCCTTGTACAGATGCTTTTGCTTGTAGAGTATGGCCTGTGCTATAAAACAAGCTGGCTGAAAGCCTGCTCCAGGTTTTCTGTAACACTTTAAGAATCCATTCATAAATGCTTCACTAATATTTAATAAGAGATTCATTGATGTAGCTATTAAATAGCATGGCATGTTATATAAAACTATCTCATAAAAATGGACAAGTAATAAACTCTGACCAGATGCAAAGGATGCTAAAACAGCTTGTAAAGAATCATAATGTGCAAACACTGTTGGAACAACAAATGGTGTCTGGTTCAGTCTTAATGTTGAGTTATTTAAAAAAAAGAACTGGTCCAATTATTTAAATAATTGGTTAATATACTTTTGGCCCTAACAGCACATAAATACATGCTTAACTTTGTATCTTTTAAGGTCTACACATAGGCATGGACTTAACTTGAAGTGTATGCTCGAGTCCTGAGGTCTGAGTCAAGGCTTCCACCGTTATTTTAGGGGAGATATTTCATTTGCAGGGGAAAAAAATGCTGTAGAAAAGCAATGCATCCCAGTGGTTAGGACACTCCTCTGGGACTCAGATCTTGGCTCTGACACCAACTTTCAACATAGCTTTGTGCAACTCATTCCACTTCCCCTTCTGCTGTAGTTTTCCTATTTGAAAAATAAAGATAAGTATCCTGAGATGTACACAGTACAGACGAATGGTACCACAGAAGACAAGATATAGCACTGGTCCAAACCCAATATAAAAAAAAGGGAAATCAGCCATCCTGTACATAGTTCGCCAGCAATCAGAACCATATTTAGAAGGATAATTAAAATGAAATGCCAGCTAACATCTATAATCATAGGCAAATCATTTTTATGCTCTTGAGGGGGCTGGGGGAAAGAATGATATTAAAAGTTTGAAACTGCTAATACAACCTTGCCTGGTTCAGAGTAGTAGTAAATGCAAGTCAGCTATTTCATTGCACTGTTAATGTTTCACAGTTACATTGTGAAAAGTCAAAGAACATGAAACTTTTACCATTAACGTGATTCTACTACACCTGGGGATTTTCTAGTCTACATAAAATATACATTACCATAGTACTATTTCGACCATATAATATATAGCATCCATGTGATATGCAACATAACCAAGTCAGCACTGCTGCAGGAACCCTACCATTATTTCTTAGTTTTCAGATTTCAGCCCTGGGTGTAGTAAGGTAAAAACCTTAAGTATCCAGTAATCGAATTTCTGGCATTTAATACTAGGTCCGTCTCTCCAGGTGGACCCTGCATTCTGTTAGAGCAAGTGAAGCAGTTACACAGTTAAACACTATAAGCAGTTAGTAGCCAAGGCCTTTGCCACATGTCAAGACACACTAGCGTTGGGAAGTTTCATGTGCTGTACAATAGCTTGCAAAGGCCCAGGGATGTTCACTTTAGTTAACATTTACTACTTGTGGCTGAAACCTCTGTCCCATACTAGCTTCCCATGGTCTTCTCCTCCATACACAGTCAAACCACATCATCTCCGCTGTCTTGAAAAAAGAAAAAAGAAAGGGACTGATGCCTTGTTGCCTCAGCAGTACAGGTGACCACAATGGTCCTTTACTTCCAAGGGTGTTACCTGAACCAGTCACGAGATCCCATGGAAGAAAGATATTTAACACATTTCCTGAGTACTTTGTTTCTATAGAAAACACATGTAATGGCGCCAAACGTTTTCCAAACTATTTAATTAACTGCCTAGATACCTTGCATGTGAAACCTCAAACCACAATTGTAACCTCTACAGTTTCCCTTGATCAGGCAGTATTTAATTTGGATGACATCTTTTTATAATATTTATTTTCTGGCCCATTCCAAGACTCTCATGTTAATGCCACAAGAACTTCAATCTCCTATATAACATTTCAGTTCTTGGAGGGATTGGGGGTGGGGCGGGGGCTTCTGCATCCATTTAAACTACATTACAAAAATACTCCAGTGAAAATCTGATCAGCAAAATGTTTTAGTCTGGCCTTATTGAATATGAAAGAAGTTAATGGAAAACCTAAAAATCTGGAAGGAAATTTTTGACACTGTTCAAAACAGGACATGAAAACTTTAACTCAGTATTTACATATATTATGTGAAAATGCACCCATCAAGGTTAAGATTTAGCACTGTCTGCTCTCACACACTTTAAACAGAAATTTTCTGGGATTTGTTTACTCTTCATAAATCTGACCTTAAGGACAAACTATTCTGTTTCTGTCCCCTTTTCAATACTATCTACTTCCCATGACTTACGTTTTTAAACTACAAACAGGCTTACTGAAAATTTTAAAAGACTAAGGAAAAAAACAAAGCGCGATGCACATCATATCGTACCTCCTGTTGCCCCTTCATTAAGGAGGTTACAAATTATATTAATGGTGGCCCAGAACAACATGTTTGAGAGGCTGATATCTCGACATGCTTGTGACTGATGTGTTGTTTTGCATGCTTCCTGAAATATAGAGCGGGTCAGGAATTTTCTGACCGTCTCAATTCATCGGAAAATGTCAGCTTGCCAACAGACGTTTTTGTCAGAACATGTACAACACTTTTGTCAAGGAAGGTTTCTTCGGACCAAATGGAATTGGCAGACAAAACCAGACTGAGAAAGCACGTTGCGCCTCAGAATAGCTGACAACCCATCGGTCACCTAGGATGTCAGAAGATCAGGTTCAAGTCCCCACTGTCTAATTCAGGTCAGGACTTGAACTTCCCTCTCTCATATCTCAGTAAAATGACCTGACAACTTGTCTTAGGCAAATGTGACAAATGGATTCTTTTTCTCATTTTTTCTCAAAATTCTTTCAAAGGTCTTTGTTTGGGCTGAATGCGACATGGGATTTTTTTTTTTTGAAATCGCAGAAGTTTTTGTAGGATGATAAAACAGTTTCCCATCCAGGTGCAATTAAAAATTGTGCCCAACCAAGCATGCCAGCCATGGACTACAGAGTCTTTGTCTACTCCCTCTACAATGGCATGTTTTGGAGATAGCAGAGGAAGAAGATCTGCAAATAATTTGTTTAGCAGGTGACACTTTCTCTGCTGTAGCTTTGTCCTCCCATGAGATGACATCAATAACATCCAGACACACACACACAAAAAATCTTGTCTGAAAATCTGGTGAAGAAAAAGTTATAATTTCGAGTGCGTTAGTAATGAATTTTTGAACAGTCAAAAAGTGACAAGTACATAGATTTTAAGGTTATTTGGAAACACTGCTATCATTTGGTCTGATCTCAGCTACAGAATTGGAAAAGAGCAAATATAGTGCCCGTCTTTAAGAAAGGGAAGGGGGAGGATTGGGGGAATTACAGATGAGTAGGGACCTACCAAATTCATGACAGAAGTGGGCTGCATCTTTCGATTTTGCAGGTTCCCCTGCGCACACCCCACCTCCACACCACCACCACTCGCTGCTCTCCTGATCGGGGGGAGGCAAAAATCGTGGTTTTAATATGGTGCTGTTTTTGCCTCCCGGCCAGTCAGCAACAAACAGCAGGGCTGCCAGGGCCCCTTGGCCAATCAGTAGTGAGTGGCTCCATACTGAAAACTGCAGTTTTTGCCTCCTTGCCAATCAGGAGTGTCAAGCATTGGGGCCCCTCCACCCATGGTAGAGGAGTGCACAGGGAAACCTTCAAGGGTAAAGGAACCACTGCACAGCCTATTCCTGCCATGAATTCGGTAGGTCCCCACAGATGAGTCAGTCTAACTTTGATATCTGGATAGATTAGGAGCATGTCAAAAAGGAATCAGTTTCTAAGCACCTAGAGGAGAACAAGTTAATCAGGAACAGCCAACATGGATTCATCCAGAGCAAGTCATGGCTGACCACCCTGGTTTACTCTTGGAGCATGATGATATATCCGCCTTACAGTGTTTTCATCTAGACAGTGTCACTAGCAAGCCAAGGAAACAGTCTCCCACAACATTCTTAAAAGCCTTGCTAAAGTCAAGTTATATTGCATCCGCTGCTCTCTCTCTACCCATTACCTTGGATGGCAAAGAGCAGTGGATGCAACATACCTTGACCAGATGACCTCCTGAGGTTCCTTTCAACCATACTTATCTATTGATTCTAAATCAAGTTCAATAACTCATTATCTAGAGTACCTAGATGAATTAGGACCTCTCCCTTGGAATGGAATCCAGTCCATTCAAGCACTTTCATGGGGAATCCACTTCATTTCTTGGTAATCTGTTTCCATAATTAATTATGAAGATGAGGCAAAATCTTGGCACCGTTGACATCAGTAGGAGTCTTTGTATTGAGGCTAGAGGGCCAGGATCTCACCCACAATGTATAATGTTCAGTTATGAACATCCCTAAGAACATTTGGGATTATAATTATATATCCTCCAAAGGTATCCTCCAAATCCTGAGGAATCTTAAGCAGGTAATAGCATATTTTCTCATATCTCTTGTGTGACTTTCCAATTAAAAAAAAAATCATCAACACTCGTGTTAGGGTAAGTAATAGAAAGGGTGCAAAGAGCCATTGGATAAATGGAAGGATCTGAAATGCAGGAACAAGGTCAGATGTTAGGGCTCCATTTTTTTCTCATTGGATGCATCTAGACGTGCACTTTACTGCAGAGGTGACTAATTAGTTCTGCAGTAAAGCGTCACCATCTATACATGGGCTCATATTAGGGTCCAGTAAGTTAATTAACTCTGCTGTAGGATACTACTGTCTGGGAGAAGTATTACCCTCTGACGGAATAATTTATGATGCTGCAACATGCAGATGGTGACCAGGGCTGGGTGGGGCATGAGGTTGCTACAGTGCGGCGGCTGCCTGCCAGATAGCCCTGCACTGTAGCACCCTTGTAACTCAGCCAGCCCCTCCACCACCCAACGCTGCCATCCAGAGCCCGGGGTTGACCCCCCCAGGCTCCCTGCCAGCCCAGGGCTGCTCTGCCCCAGCGAACCATGCTGAAGTCCTGGGCGCACATGTAAACAATGCACCCAGGAGAAAAAAACTCCAGTGCGATCTGTGCCAGAGTTTATTTCTTCACCCTAATTGCATGTGTAGATACTCCCATTACAGTACTTCCATTAATGGCATGAAGTCTTTTATGAAACTCAAGCATACATCAACTTTAGGGCTCCGACATCTTTTTAGAAAGCGTTCAATAGCAAAGTCACAAATTAATTTCACAAACAAAAGCAATTGGTTGCTCCAGGATGCATCCTGAACATGACCAGAGCAGCTTACAATCTTGTTATTTTTCCCTCCACAACTGAATTTAGACTAGGCACCAAGCACTTTAGGCAATACCCGTCTCTTATCTAGCATGTTGCCCGCTCCACAACCATGGGGAGCATTTTGCATGTGGCACTCTGTTCATCTTCCACTAACATACAAAGATGTCAGAGTTTATTAAGATGGTTAATGAAGACAGACTGAGGGACCTAAATCTCTTCAGCCTCTGCAAGAGAAGGCTGAGAGGTGATCTCGTGGCTGTCTACAAACTCATCGGGGGGGGAGGGGGGTCAGCAGTGAATAGGGGATATTCTTTTTACCAGGTTGCTCCTCAGGTTTACTAGAAACAATGGCAATAAACTGATGGCCAAAGTAGATTTAGATTGGACATTAGGAAGACATTCTTTATGGTGAGGGTTGCCAAAATATGGAAAGGACTTCCAAGAGAGGTGGTACTTTCCCCTACCTTGGAGGTGTTCAAAAGGAGATTAGACAAGCACCTGGCTGGGGTTACCTGACCCCACTGCTCTTTCCTGCCCAGAGCAGGGGGCCAGACTTGATGACCCCTTCTGACCCTAGAAATCTATGACATCTATGGTTCTATCCTTGGGTAGTGGCTCTGCTACACAGAAAGGCAAAAGGCAGAAGGCCTGAATTAACCACGATGATCTTCCCCATGAGAAACGTGTACATAAAAATGTAAACAAAAAAATTCCTGTGTTGTGAAATGAAGAAAAAATGCATTGCAAGAGGGAAAAAAAATGCAGGATCAAATTAATATTTCCTTTAAACTTATCTTAAAAAATGTTGCAGTTCCCAAAATAACCCTCTTCTCCAGAACAGTCTCAGTCAGTCCCCTCTGCAAATGTATCTTGTCAGCCTCAGTTAATTTATCATTGTACTTTGACAATAATCCTTGCTTTTCTTTCTAAAGATAACCCATGTTTAATGGTTATATAATATGCAGCAAGCCAGGAATATCTTGCAAACATTTGGAAAGGTAGCGTAACAATGTTCCGCCAGATTTATCTCGGCATCTAAACACCATTTTTTACATGCCAAAAGTTCTTTCAGTTCCTAGTGTCTTGTGAGTTTTGAAAACTAGAGTAATTTTTGTCTGCGAATGACTTAGAAGAACTTATCAGGAGTCCAGGGGGTATCAAATGTCACCAAAAGATAAAAGACGTTAACATTGAAACATAGGCTGTTTCCGAAGTCATCTGAACGTATGTAAATTCCAGGTAAATTTGTGCCTCAAGACAATATAGAGGAAGATAGGCAATTGTAGAGCATTCCCTTTGCTCCCCACCCGCTTTAGTGCAGCAGATGGGTGGGTAAGCATTTGTGGCCTGGGAAATGCTGAGCTGAGAGGAGGAATGTGAAGGGAGAGGATAGGCATCCTATTCTCTAGGGGATGAGCATCCAGGCACAGAAAGCAGCATAGAAGGCAGCAGGAAGACGACAGCAGGAAAGAGATGAAGGGAGGTTGATGTGGGAGCTTATCTGTAGAGTTAAAGGGGAACTGTTAAGAAAAGAATGCAGAGAAATAAAAGATATCCCAGGGGTTGAAGGCAAATATCGGTTTTCCTCAATTACCCACACAGAGCTTGTTAGGACTGTCCAAGGACTGCCCATTTGAAACATAAGCATAAGAAGAGGCACCCAGAGTTGTTGGAACGTGGAGGCCTTCAGGGGGAGCGAATAGCTTGTCTAAACCCTCCTTCATGTCTGCAGGGAAATAGCAGGAGACAGAACCTAGATACGAAGCCAAGACACAAAGCGAGCATCCAGCTAGACCAGAGCTTTCCAAACTTTTTATGTTGGTGACACACTTTTTAGACATGCATCATTTTACGACACAGTAATTCAGTTCTGGGGGAGGGGGCCAACAGAAGCAGACGCGAGTAAGGGAGCTCCGCGGTGCCCTTCCGCAAAATTTTCTGCATTTCGCGCGACACACCTACACACTGCCGCCGACACACTAATGTGTCGCGGCACACAGTTTGGAAAGCTCTGAGCTAGACCATGCAAACTGAGTGCAGGGATCAAGGGGAAAGGATCTGCAATCCAGCCCAGTCACAGTGGGGGCCAGCCAGGTTGAAGCAAAGCAGATATCTGTTCTGGTAACCAGAGGTGAGCGTGAAGGCTTCACTGAGAGTCCGCCAAACCCCCACTCCCACCCAAGTGACCTGGCACCAAATCTGAAGTGTATAAACCAATGCAGACAGACCAGTAGATCAACAGTCAATATTTGGCTACTTGACTAGTGCAAGAATCAACCTGTCAAGATTTGATTTCACTCCTTTGTTGCTAACACTCAGGATAAAAGGTGCCAGAACACAGTTGTCGACCAGAGTAGGGGAGGAATGGTTGTTTGACCCGCGTCGTCTCTCTGCTAGACGAGCATTCAGAAATTGTCCATCAGTTCTCACTATTCTGTCATAAGTCAAGTCTAGAGAAATGTTCCCAATATGCAATCTCTGCCTCTCTCATTGGATACTTTATAGCGCTGGCTTTCAGTATAACAGGAACATTACTCCAAAGTTTCAAACTCTTCCTAGAATGCCTAAAATGTCCCTGTTGTTTGCCAGCTGGCTTGTAAAACTATTTGAACTCTTCTCTTCTTTTGCACAGTTGCTCAGTTCACTGCTTGATACAGTCCCAGGCACAGAGAGCAGTATGGAAGGCAGCACGAAGAACAGAACAACGCATGCAAACATGGGAGACGAGCAGAGTTCGGGGCCTCTTTTCTATGGCCATTGACAAACCCCGTGTAAGCAGGTGGACATGATAGCTGCCTTTCATGCTGGCTGAACAAAGTAGCAATTAAATGCCCCCTTTTTAAAATGAGAATTGAATCAGAAGAAGCAACTGCCCAAATCATGAGTCAACGTGGCATGGTCGGAGTCGATGTTGAGTCATGCTGAGGTGTTTTCCTTAGAGTCTGAATGCAAATATAGGATCTGGATATTGTTTGGCAGAGCTGTGCATGTCTGTACAATTCAAGATACTTGAGGCAGGTAGAAAGCAAGAGAAGCATTTGTGGAGGCCATGAAAGAAAGGAAAAAAATGCTAACTTGAAAGGGACTTGGATTTGCGAGTGTGGAGACTGTCTCCTGTCTGAACACAGTAGATACCAGGGAAACAAAATTGTGTCAAAGAATTACCTATCTCAGTTTCTCTCAATATTGACTAACCACTTGGGCTGAAAGGGGTATTATATTAATCAGATATATAAAAATAGCACCTGGAGGATACAATTACATATCAGTGCACCAGAATGATTGTGGACCATGCAAATGCACAAGACAGAATTCCTGGTCCAAAGAGTTTACAATCTCCATAGATAAGACAGATACATTTGGGCGGTAAAGGTACAAAGAAATAAAGAAACTACATAGCACACTAATGGGAAACCTAGAAAGGAAAAGTGGGTCTCAAGTCCTGGTCCAGTGTTGTATTCACTGGCCTATGCAGGTTCTGGTGTTCCCATATGTAGCTGGGAAGACTAATCTTGACATGTCAATTAAAAAAAAAAAGCCACAAAAAAGCAAAGCCATTGTGGGCAAATAAATGTCTTTGTCCTTTTGGGCACACTACTGAGAATAAAAGGGAATCATTACGAGGTTCATGAACACAAGCACATTGTGAACTTTTAGCTCTTTACTCACCCATAGTGATCCTTTTAGATTTCTGAACTAAAGCTCTGTGCTTAACCAAGCCACTTTAGGCTAATGTAATCAGGTCATCCAATGCAATAACGGGAATTGTTTTCATTCAGCGGTACCGTAAACCCAGCGTGAATCATGACTTTCTGCCAGAGATGAATCTGACAGCTGATGCACTGACCACACATGGAGGTTCAGGAGAAATATGTTCAGAGTTCTGGCAGATTCCTAAAGTATTTTTGATCAATGTTCTTTGGAAGTCTGGAGAACATTCATTCCACCTCCAGACCTCCAAAATATCTGCTATTGACACAATTTATGGACTTACTCATCAGGCTGTATTTAAAAATCCTTGGAGACTTGCAAGTACATGGAAACACATACCTACCACTGCCACCTTTTCTCATTTGATTTATATCATCATATGTTAGAGAAAGAGAAGGAAAACCACTAAATTTAAAACAACAAGTTAGAATCAATTTGTCAATGTGCAATTTCTCAAATTCCTGTTTAGTTCTGTCAAGAGCTTTAAGGGGGATCCTTCTGAGGGGTTGGAATTTACACCCACTCAGTTGTAAGTTAAGTCTACCTCTTTTCCTTGTCTCTGTATCTCATATGTAGCCGCAAAGGACTTTTTCCTCCCCAAAGGTTGGACATGCCTTTAGGGTAAGGGAGGTAGGGAAAGGAAAGCTGATCTGAACCTTTCTGTCATCTTTTTGATTTCCTCACCAATTCATCACCTCTATAACTTGGAATAATTCCAAAGGGCTTATTTATGGTGTATTTAAGGGACATGATTAATCAAAAAAGTTTTTTCTCACTTCCTGAAATGCACAGTAATTCTGCAAATGGACATTTTAGGCTTTACCGTTCAGTGAGGCCACACCAGATTAGAATGAATATGAGCATAAAAGCTTATAGAATATTGACCTTGTTCGAAGAGAGAAGAGGCAGTGGCTGTTGAGCAGATGTAAGCTAAAAGAATCAGGCCTTATTTTTTGCCCTATATTTTTGGGAAACTACCCAGCATCATCCCAATAAAAGACCGTATTTATACCATTTAGTTTCTTCGGGAGATATCTGAAAGAACTCTTCTGAAATTGTATCATTGCACAAGAGGCTGAAAAATTCAGAGAAAGTGGGGAAACTTCAGAGAAACATGCCCATCAAAGCCTGCCAGTTACACTTGTGCAGGTCCACTGACTTCTCTACGGAGCCACTGTGCCAAGCTGAGATCTGAAATTAAGCACATGCAACTAGATCAAAATAATTTGACTCACTGTCTTCAAGTCAACACAGTTGCAGCAGTTCAGCAGACAGCCCTCAGCTTGCACAGCACCATGTGCATGTGGGGTGCTACATAAATGACACTACTACGCATTTACAGAAGTGAGGACCATTTCCCTTGTGCAATGCCACGTATGTTTTAGTTTCAGTGCAACCCTCTCTGGGGAAGGCATCTGGCAAATATTAGGTCAATAGGAAGATGGTGGAATGGTGAAATTTCCTGGCAGGGTTTTAGCTCTCTGTGCCAGGAAGTTTGGGTGGTTTGTAGCACTTACCGATTTCTCCATTTCTCTTATTCTTGAGGAGACAGCACCTGAATACCATAGGGAAGACTTCACATAGCCCTTAGGGTATGTATTTCTCCATTTTAGGATATATAAAAAAAACCTAGAAATATGTTGATGGCTGAATGAGGTTGAAACATGTCAGTTTTTCTTGACATTCTCCCATGAGCTAATTGCACTTTTTGTTTCTTTGTCTCAAGGCTGATGGTCAATTTGGCTTTATATCAATAGATTCAAAGATGCAGCTGGGTAAAGGTTTCATTATTGCAGCATGAAAAATGTGTTTTCCCAACTTAACTCAAAAATCCCGGATAGTGTGACACACACCAGGAGAGGGACGACAGTGCTGGCGGCAGTGGTAGTCCCTTGAAGTCGAGGATGATGTCCGTCAGGCTTGATGGGTCCTCGAGTGACTGAGGAGACTGATTTTGGATGTACACATTCTCCAACAATGGGGACATGTTGTTGCATGGGGGAGTGGGATTTGCAGCCCCGGGTTGGTCTCCTTCTCCTTCCTCCACCACTGCCGTTCTGCCTCAGTACTGAGTCGTTGGGCCTTGAAGTGGCACATGCCTTGGTGGGCCAGGTGGCACCATGCCAAATTGTTAGCAGTGCATTTCATTTGACAACTCAGGGCAGGGGGAAGAAATTGGTGCTTCCAAGTTGCATCCTGTTTGTAGACATTTCCTTCCATTTCAGAGTATTCCCTCAGGGCTATTTTGTGCATAGTCTTCCCAGAATAGAGAAGCACAATTGCTCCCAAAAATCACTTCCCTAGGAAATTAATGAAGGCAAAGATCTGTTCACAGTGAATTAAATTGTGGTAATGGGTAAAAATAAGCGCACTGACTCTATGGCCTGCACTGTGTTCCCCTAGTCCACAAAACACATTTCCATGACAGGCCCAAACATTTGAGGTTTCCCTGTGCCAGAAGGTAATGCTAGAAGTGAAAAAATTCAGAGCAGGGAAACCACTGCTCCCTGTGGTAATTCCCTTCTAATCTGAGACAATATCACAGAAATGAAGGAAGTTTTAAACTCCACTATATCCTACTCTGAAACACTCCCTAGAGGGAGAGCCAGATTTGTTATGCCCTCACTGACTTGAAGAGGTAGAATACCGTTCAGAACTGCCTTCCCTCCCCCCGTCCCGAACCAATTCTAGTTGATATGAAGGACTTGGAGGCAGTGTCCTCTGATTTCTTAATGGATGACCCTAAATTATTGCCTTCTGATGGGAGCAAAGAATTTCTGAACTTTTCTTTGCTGAGACTGTATTGGCTATCCCCTTCCAATAGGCTTTGCCACGGGAAGGTAGGTTATTATGTTAAGGGCATCAAGGGACAAGCTCCAAAAGATATGATTTTTTTTTGTTAGTACTAGTTTGTTTCAATGACTTCTTTAAATTCCTATGGAAACTTCTCTGTAAATTCTGGTTTCTCAAAAGGTATAGATTTTGGTACAAACGTAGAAAGCAGATGCTGCTCTGACTTGCTACGATACCAACCCCCTGGACAAGGGCAACAGAATCTCTCTGGCTGTCCTTTACAGCTGTGGCCTGATCAGAGTGTTGGTCCCACACATCCACTGAAGAGGACTAGAGGGCAATAGTAGGAGGATGGGAATAAAGGTCAGACTGTCCCTGCAGGGGGCCAGATTACAGCCCATGCTACGGCTGCATGCGTCTCTTCCCCTGTCCAACTAGAACAGCTCCCATCTTAGACCAGTGGAGCCTAACCGTTATGGCCATGCTACTTCCAAGCTCTATTTGTAACCACGGGCTAAGGCCAAAGGGCCTGTAAGTGAACAAAAATAGAGATAGCTTGTAAGTAGGGCATTTACACTGGATATTTAATATTCCAAGAGGTTACACAAACTGCTGTTTTTGCAGTGTTATTCCAAGTATAAAAAATGCTTTAATGGGCTTACTTTTATAAGCAAGATTCACCCAAGCAAATAACTAGTTTAGGGCTAAGTAGAACATGACATGGAACAGGAAGAACACAGAAGAGAATGAGGGAGGGAACAGGAGAGGGGAATTACATAGCGTAGAGTCATGAGGTTATTTTTGCACTGTATGGCTTGGGTAATTATCCTGAGCGTACCCAAGGAGCATGCATAGATATCCTAAAGAACTAGCTGAGTGTTCCAGATGTGTCATGTTAGCACCACATTACCTATTATTATATAGCATTGGCATGAGAGTTTGTAGGCTGATTTGAGTCTCATTCCTCTCTGTGGACTTAGACTGTTGTTTCTCTTGTGGACAGCCATCCAGCCAGCACAATTCTAACCTCAAATGTTATTATAAAAAAAAAGAAAGGAACCTAAAAGTGTCTATAATTTCCTTGACTCAGTGATAACTGCTGGTATGTCACTCTATAAAATCCTAACCTCATTCAGATTGGTTTCCTCAACACTGATTCACCGCCATTTCCCTAAACAATCACAGCTGGATCCTAGCGCAATACTTCATAACAATAATTGCATTTATTCCTGCTGTCAAGGAGACTCAACTGACTTTCTTTGGAAACGCACGCTATTACCTTTGGCAGCTTGCAAAAGTCAATTTTGCTGAAGAAAATTGCTCATGTGCACTCTCTCTCAAAGGCCACAGTCTTATATTTTTCACTGGAAACCTAAAGTAACGGGCTGCCTCTGTTCTTAACATCCAGGACACACAATTTTAGTGCGTGCTTTTATAAAGAACCACATGATTACCTGCTAAAGCCTGCAGAAGTCAGTTATTCTCACTCAAGTATACGTACTCAGCGATTGGTGTGGGACGGGAAAGAAAAGCCCCCAGGATGGAATGGATCCCTTCCCCCACTAACCTGTGGAGCAGGGCTCTTCTCTGTCAGGGACCAGGTCGCCCACTATTACACAGTTCGGTAGCAGGTACACTTCCTAAAGAGCAAGGGGAGCCAGGAGACATGCAACCTCTCTGTATGAGAATGCCTCCTGATGTCCCCTGTGGTGAGCTGGCACAATATCACCCTGATTGTGCATGGCCTGTGCCCAACAGATAACATATTCCCCCCTGCCGAATTTGTTTCGGTATAATATCTTCCAGGCCCTCAAATGGCTCAGTATCCACATCAGGACGCTTCCTCCAATACAGAAGCGTCCTCCCTATCCAACGTGACTCTCCATGTACCCTCTGAACTCTTTAATTTTCCTGGAGCCTCTCCTTCCCTATATTTCTGATTTGCATCCTTCCCTGCCCTTCCCAACTGCACCCCTTCTTCCTACCTCCTACTTTTGATTTAGCATCCTATGGGTCCCTTGAGGGTTTCAGTTTTCTCAACTGCCTCAGAGCACCCATAAACCAGATGCCCATTGTGCCATGGATCATATAAATACAGAACAAAGATGGGTCCAACTCCAAAGAAGTGATGATACGCATAGAAGAAAAGAAACAGGTGGATACAGGAAGATGAGACTTAAATCAGTATGTTTAGCAATGGTATCTGCACAGCAGCAGCTCACCTACCTCCTCCTTGCTCTTCATGGTCTGGAGCATCACAGGCACTCGTGTTCCTTCTCCCTCCTCATGCATTTCCTGCAATCCCAGCTACCTTATAGATGGGATGGTAGGACATGCATGAGGAGGGAGAAGGAACATGAGTTACTGCCTGCTGGAGACAGAGGGGGAGCAGACAACCCATTCTTAGCAAGCCCTTTGGTATGCAAGGTTGAACCTAGAGGAAGACAGAGATGGCAAGGTTCTTCAGTCCAACCCATAGCAAGAATTGTTGCTCTCCTGGTGGAAATTCAGGAAGGATTTTGTCACATGTTTTCAGGGAAAATCAGAGCCCAGAACTGTTTACAGTCTCCCTGAGTCACCATCTGGTACTATGATTCAATGTGCAGATTCCATCTACCCCATCTGGGCATTTGTAAAGATCGCAGTTTTCATTTAAGTGTCATGCTGTTTATTGGACACCAAATTCACACAGAGGCCTGTCCAAGAAGTTCATCTTTTAAAGCATTGTTTTGAAGCATCCATATCTAGATCTCAGTCTGTTCAGCTTGACCCATGCTTGGTTCTCTGTTAAGGCCGTGCCCAATGGGAGACTCGTTTGGTGTTGGTAGAAAGTGCTGTAGGTATAGTTCTGATCTTTCCCAGCAGTCGGCCCACTCTGTTGCTGCACATAGGTTTGGTTCAACACCCCCAATCTCTTCCAGGAGCTTGTGGCTTCATGTATAAATGGTTTATGACTTTTCAGCTTCTTAAGCTTCCATTGAGTCTTTAGTTAAGAGTTGATGGAGCAGGTGATTTTTGGTATCTCTTGCCTCTTTTCCAATAATGATGTCAGGGTCTGTCTGTTTTATATCACTTGATCTAATGCCTGAAAGTGTAAGTTGTACATCCTGTTTTGCATTTCAGTGCACTGTTAACTACAGTGTTGAGCTTTATAGTGTGACAACTTCTGGACCATGCGGCAGCACAATATTCTGCTGGGGCACATACCATTGCAAGTGCGGTGGGGTTCTGAGCACTTTGAAGTTGGCACCCCATGTTGTGCTGGCTAAACATCATAAGGCAGAGATTTTACTGCTGACCTTCTGAATGTGATGTTTATAAGTGAGGAAATGGTTTAATGAGACTCCTAGGTAGGTTGGGGTATGCTCATGGGAAGGGATGTGGTTGCCTACACTGATATTCAGCATGCTCTTGGCTTGACAATTGTCCAGGTGGAAGAGTGCTGATACTGATTTATGGATGATCAGTTTTAAGTGCCACTTGTGAAGATAGTCAGCGATAAGTTCCATGTCAGTACTCAGTATCTTTTCCAATTCTGTCATATCAATTCCTTGGGCTACTCTGATATGTACATGTATTGCTTAGATGTTGTAGGCAGAAAGTCTGAGATAAAAACATTGAAGTGGATTGGTGCTAGCACTGAGCCCTGGGGGACTCCATTCTTCAGAGTTTGAACTCACTTTTTTCTCCTGGGCTAGTAGTGAGTTTGAATGATCTGCTGGAGTTCATGTTCATTGCAGTCAGGTATCACAGAACGCAGTATATATTGGAGGCGTTGGTGCCATACAGTATCATAGGCAGCTGTACAGTTGATAAAGACCACGCCTGTTTTCTGCCTCATTTCAAATCCATTTTCTATATCAGATGAAAGTAATGTAATTTGGTTAGTGGTACACCACTTCTTCTGAAAGCCAGCTTGTTCTTTTGGGAGCTGGGGAATTCATGATATTCTCTATTCTCTTCAGAATTATGCACTCCATGAGTTTCCATGTAAGGCAGAGAAGTGAGTAGCTCTTTGGATCCTCTGGTGGTTTACTAGGTTTCAGGATAGCACTGATATCAGCTTTCCTCCCTGTTTCTGGAAGGCTGTTACTTTCCACATTTATACATGAATTTCTGAAGCAATCTTTGAATTGTGGTCCCAAGCTTAGTAACAAATTCTGGGAATGTCTTATCTGGTTCAGCAGCCTGGATCGCTTAATAGCTGTGTCGGATTCACTGTCAGAGATGCATGAGGTTAAATTAAGGTTGGCATTGGGTGATATACATTGTTAATGAGTCAGGTGTCTAATCATTTCTGTGTGTGGCTTGCTTGTGTTACTGTACTTGCTGTTGTTGCGTAGTATTTTCATGATGGAATTTCCCATTTTGATTTTAAAGTTATTACTATACTATGCTATCTTGAAGGCCCTGACATTTGACTGCTGAGGTCTAGATAAGGGAATATGGTATAAAGAGGAGAGGAAGAAGGTCTGGATTCCAGCTTTCTCCTAGGTAGCCACTCAAAAACCAGAGTGTACGTGAGCAGTTCTCACACCATCATTGGGCAGGATTGCTGCCCTTCTGTCTCCATGTCTCTGTGGAAGACCTTCTGGCCCCAACAGGGTTAGGGGGCTAGGAAAGGGAAGAGCCATGCCATTGTCAAAAGATTTCTGGAGTTTGTGTTCTTTTGACATCCTAGGGTTAGGTTGTTTGTCAGAAGCCCAATGCCTTCAAGAGCACCTACAACAGCAGTGCAGCTTGGAGCCAAAGAGTTTAATTGGCAAAGCATGCTTGGGCCCCATAGCCTCTGATCAGCCAAGAAAGAGGTCTTGTTGTATGTGAAATGAAAAATATGTATGTAGGAAATTCCCTTGGGAGACCAGCAACAGTGGAAGTCCTCTGTTTTGAGCTGCTATCAGCCCTAGTACAAGAGATTATGCCCACAAAATGAGTATATCTACGTCTGCATGCAAGACAAACTGAAAAAGTACCAATGAGTGAAAGTAACGGGCTGTGTTATGTGTGCCCAGTAAGTAGCTCATGAGGGTCATTCATGCAAACTAAGCTCTGAATTAGCTCTCCAAAATCTCCCTTCTTTTTCCAAAAAAAAAAATCATAATCTGAAGTTTGCCCTTTCCATGGTATCTGCTGCCATAACTTCTCAACCCTTGGAAATTCTCAGATGATAAACCTATGGCACAGCATATCCTTAAGAAACCAATCTACTGTGTTTGAAATTTTCATGCTGTGACAGCCCATAGAAACAATAAACTATCAGGAACAATTCACAGAGGGAAAGAGCTTTGGAATAAATTCAGTGCGTTTATACCCAGGCTAGACACCACTCTCCAAAGCAGCTGTTCATCAGGTAAGCTTAGTACAGAAATCTCTGCTATATTCAATTTGCATGCTTGCAATTGAGTTACACTGTAGCTAATACCAGAGAACAATCCCATCATTGAAATATTTTGTTTTCTTTTTTTTAATGTATAAAGCTATCACAAGAAAGGGGGAAAGGAACACCTCTCAGACAGACAGAGTTATTCTTTATAACTCTATTGAGAATATGGCTCGTGGTAAAGAGAACCTCCAATAAAACACAGGGGGGAAAAAAGATTACACATTACTTTGGATCCTATTTGCAAAAGAAATTTAATGTGTTAGATTTGAGCAGCACAAACCGTGCTGGTATAAGTGAGGGGTAATTTAAACTCATGGAGAATTTATTTTTAAAAGGACAGAAATATGGTAATGCACCGTGAGTCAATAAAGACATCCCAAGATTGAGAATTGGCAACTGGCAATGTTTTTCCCCTGTAAAATGTTGCCTGGAGGAATGTTAAGCTGCATAATTTGAAATGGCATAGCTCGAGACCCTATTTTGTCTTCAAAGAAAATAAAAGGAATTATGTCCACATGGGCATTTTCCCCAACACTTCCCATCCCCCCAAGTTGGAGTAATCAGAATATATGATGTTTAAGGCAAAAATGAAGACAGTTTTTAATGAGACCCTGCATGCATGGTCTATTTTACAGAAAGCTTCCTGCTTCTCCCCATGATTTAAGGGCTCCTGGGAGAAGCTAAACAGGAAGAGAAATGGCATTAAGGAATTTAGTCAAGTCTGCTTGCTACCAGGGGTGCAGTCATTTGTGTACATTCCTTACTTAGCTCAAATACAACCATTGTGAGCATTTCAGAGATGCACAGCGGTTCCCGTGTCCTCTTATTGTTTTAATTATCATGGCAGGGATGGTATACTATTCTTCCCAAAGCGTATAGGGTGGCAGTCCCTGCCTCACAAAACTTACAGAGTCCAAAAAAGGGGAACTAAAAACAGGAAAGAAAAATGTCACTGTGACTCCAGATAAGCCTGTGGGACACCAGCACCTTGAATACTGCATGCAGCTCTGTTGCCGCCACTTCCAAGAGGATATAGTAGAGCTAGAAGAGGTAGAGAAGGGCAAGGATGATGGGAAGCACCGAGAGGCTTCCATCCAAGAAGGGACTAAATCAGCTAGGACTGTTCATCTTAAAGGACAGCTGTGGGGGGAAATATGATATTAGTCTGTATACTCATGAATGGTGCAGAGAAAGTAAACAGGGATTTACTATTTACTCTCTCTCACAACACTAGAACTATCATTGAATGATTAGGTAGCAGGTTAAAAACAAAGGAAAGGAGCTTCTTTTCCACACAGCATGCAATACCCTCCAGACTGCATCACTGCAAGATGTTGTGACGGCTGATGATTTAAACCAGGCTCAAGAGGGGACTGAACACATTTTTGGAGGACAGGTCCAGCAATAGGTGTTAAACATGTTGGTGAGGGGGCAACTTCAAAATTTGGACTTTGAATGCTGGAAACTGCAAAGGGGCATGGGATGTTCTGGACAGGTCCTGCTTATTAGGCCTGTGTGAAGCGGCTAGTATGCACTTCCAATTCAGCTGATTCGGGGGACAGTGATTTGATTCTGTGATTCAAATCATTGTCCCAAATTGATTCAGCCAAATCTGATTCAGAGATTGGGCTGCTGCCGAATCTGCAAATCAGCCAGGCCCATCCCCTCCAGCCCAGCAACGGCTGCCCCGCCTGCCCAGCTCCCGGCTCTTTGGAAAAAAAAGCCCCAACTCACTGGGTGCTGCTGGGTGGGGGACAAGCCGCGCTGTCCCCCACTGCTCCGTGCTGCATGGGGGGCTCTACACAAGCCCCCCCGACCCCTACCTTCATGCCCCCAGCCTCCCCCAGGTGCCTAGCCCCGAATCTTTTCCGAAGATTTGGAGAGCTTTGAATTGATTTGGACCTTTTAAGTAGTCCCCTGATTTGATTTAGATTTCGAATTGGGCTGAATCTCCTCTGAATCGAATCACCACCTGAAGCTTCACACTGCCCTACTGCTTATATACTTTTCCTCTTAATATTTACTCTGTGCCACTGTGAGAGAAAGAAATGTGGGCTAGATGAGCTTGTGGTCTGACCTAGTATGGCACTTTGGTTTCTAAATGCTTCTCAATCAGTCAACTTAAAGGGAAGTTGGAGCTGGATCCAGTAGATGGCCTCATGGGAGGAGGAAAAAGTGAAGTGTTCATTGGAATGGAAATTACACTCCTTTGCAGGGCTAATGTTACAGCAGCAACTGTCTTAGGCCCTGAGCCTGCATCCTCGTCGGTGAGGAGGGGATGAGTAGTGGCAGTAAAACACCTGAAAGAGCCACAGTAGGAGGAAGCAGCATCAAATAATCCCGGGGTGTGAGCGGATGCTCGTGTGATGGTGCATTCGTTACTCATGGATAGCCAGGACGGGAGAAAGTAGAAGCTGATTCTCCTGCGTCACATGCAACTGCCCAAATTGTTCCTCCACTGAGAAGGCCACTGGGAAACTCTGCAGCAATCCCAGCTCCTCTGTTCCTCTCCTTTCAGTTTTTCCAGTGGACAATGACATAGGCTTAAGTGAGGAAACAGCAAACATGCTGTGTTCCAGCTTGGAGATAATTTTCCCCTGTCATACAACTGGGTTTCTTTTATGACAGCTTGATCTGTTAGCTATAATACAACCATAGCTATGTGGCTTTCATTTTTTAACTGTGTTTACCCATTGGGATGGCTTTATGCCTCTTGCCCATTTCAAATTAGATTGCCCGACTGAATGCATCTGCCCATTTATTTGGGAACTCTTCCATTGAAAGACTAATCCTCCATTTTGGACCATCTTTAAAACCAGGTTCATAAATGAAAACCACAAGTGTTGCCAGCTGAGATTGTGGCTGGGAATGGGCGAGCCTTCTGAAACTTGTTTCAATGGGACATAATCCTAGCAACTCTCACCTAAAATGTAGCATTAAAGTCTACCCTGGAGGTAAAAATGAGTGCAATTAAATATACTTGAAGCTGAGAGGAAGTGAGGGGGTGGAATAAAAGTTGAGGTATTTTTGCTTCTTGCTAGCTATTGCCCTTCTGAATGTCGTTCCTTACAGAATTTTACCGATACCAGATCCTTTGTAAGATTTCAAAACCAACAATTTTTATGTTTTTAAGGATACTTATGACCAAAAATTAAAGCCCTTTGAGGGGAAATAAAAGTAAAGACTTCAAAAGGAATAAAATGCTAAATCTGGCAAATTTGTTTTTCATGGAAAGGAAAAACCTGTTTAGTTTTATATTTTAAAAATGTCATAAGTAGAAAAATATAATAAGTAGAATTTGGATTCAACTTACGGAACTCTGCTCCTGATTTAACAGACTCCAGCTCAAATGCCGATGCCACAAGGAAAAGATACTTTACTGTACAATAGTAGAGTGGCTGTAGAAGGCTGAAGGTACTGCTAGAACCGCTTCTGATGCCAGTCAGGGGGACCCAGCACTCAAACGGCTCATTTTCCCTCAGGTACGACAATACCCAGCTAGTTAATCAACATGGGCTCGTGGCAGAGGTAAACTAAAGGTATGATGGGATCTGATGCATGATTCTAACAATCACACCTACTGCCATGACACACGTATGTGGAAGGAGGTTCAATTGTGTGATTGGGGATCAGCTCCAAATTATGTCATACCGCTGGTTTGGGGCCAAACCTGGGACCCCTCCCCCTCCCCCCCCACACACCAGTAAATAGCAAGCTTGACTCCCGTGTGCTCCTGTGGCTGGGAACATTGTCAGCTGATTGGGGATCCCAGTTCGTGGGGCTCAGGGGGAAACCTTGATGTGATTCCAGAGCTGGGAACCCCGGTCAGTTGATGGGGTTCCCAGCCGTGGGAGTCCATTGAAACCAAGGGCTCCCCTGCACTCCCACCCATAGGACCAAGGCTGGGAGAACTGGGCACACATTCAATATAGAGCGAGATGGGAACCAGCTACAACATTATTACACATATTTTATGTGTCTTTTTGGCTTATTCCCTGTTCTATCACACCATTCACTGAATGCCCGTGTAGCTGGGTCACAACTTAAGGTGTGATTAAACAGTTAATCATGTATTAAATGTAATGTCTCTCAGGGACATGGAAACCTTCTTCTGTGCTTTGAAACTGGGTGCATTTAAGCATTTATAGATGCTGTATCACCACTTCGGGGGCCAGGTAAATGCTCATGAGATTTAAGGCACCCCATGGGAAAAGCCGGCTCCTAGCTTTCACTCATTCTTTCACTTGGGGAAAATAATAGAGCAATTCTTCTGTTGCAAAGAACTCAGAAAGACTGCAGAAGCTCAGACTAGTTTTGACACTACAGATTCCTATTTGGAATTTTTGGGTTTATTTTATAAATCACATGTAGGTGTTTGCACATCTAACAGTGCTAATATTGCCTGGCACTCTTACAAGGATCTAACAATACCTTGGTGAGAATCACTGCTCCAACCAAAAGGTTTGGGTGAACTTTGATCCACTCTATCCTTGCTCATCTAGTCCTCAGTCCTGTAGTGCAATCACTGACAATGTTGGGGTTCTGCCTAACATTAGTGGATCCAGTTGCAGGATCAGGGCTCAAATCAGTCAAATAAGTTCAATTTCTCTCATTGTTAGACAGAGATTTCCAGTGTTTGCTTTCCTATAGACCAGACAATTCTTTTAGATCAGCAGAAACTGATTAATTTGAGGTTTGAACTGGACCAATCGAGAGTAGAATCAATCTGGCCTATTTTTATTAAAACATTAGAAATGTTCTCAATAAGAAGTTACATTATTAAACCTGGAAGGATTACATAATAAAGCACATTCACATATAATTTTTAAAAAATGTTTGCAACATCAAAAGCCTGGCCAGCTTCGCACCAGTGTCTAGTTCCTTTCACTTTCCGGTGACACTCCACTTCTAACACTGTGAGCATGGGATGAAAAGCCAAATACTCCTGCCCCTGTTACTGAACTTTGATGACCTTCACTCCTTCATCATTTTCCTGATCTGTAAATGAAGGAAAATGCAGTAGATGCCATTAGTCATAACAACTGAGTTATTTCCTACTACTGTGTAGTAGGAAATTGTCATTTGGGTACTACCGGCACCGTGTCTAGTAGAAGATATGAAATGATCACCACTGCATTTACTGGTACTTAACAGGGACATCAAAGTTAATGTTTATGAAGTGTTTTGGAGATGAACACTGCCACAGAGGTGTGGATTTAGGAGTTGACCACTCAGATGATGAGGTAGCCTGTTTAGACGAGCCCTGTAGTGTGGTCAGATAGTTGAGAAGACTGGTCAGTTCCTAAAGCCTGGTAGTAACTTGCTATGGCAGCGGGTCCCCTTAAAACACAGACAGGCAGTATTGGAAGTCAAGTCAGTCCGTCATTCTCAGTGCTCTAGCTAAGGAGGAAAAGGAAGCCAAACAGGCCGTTTACTAATATCAGGGAGGGAAGCTGTCCCATTCTTCCTACTTTTGGTCTGAGCAACCATTTTGTCAATGGATCAGCCCACTAAGGGGTTTAAAGATTTGGGCTAGAACAGCAACTAATGCAGACTGCAGAGCATCCATGCTGTGTTCTCAGACTGCTCTACTTAGTATAATAATCTTTGAAATGTATCACATGTGGATTATGTGGCTTCAGGTTGAGGTTCGTCAAGTGACCAAGTCATTGGAGAAAAGTTTCATAATTTCATAATTGGTAGGGCCGGAAGGAACCTGAGCAGATCATCAAGTCCAACCCCCTGCCGTGGGCAGGAAAGGATGCTGGGGTCAAACAACCCTGGCTAGGTGAGTATCTAGCCTCCTTTTGAAGACCCCCAGGGTAGGAGCGAGCACCACTTCCCTTGGAGGTTGGTTCCAGATCCTAGCCGCCCTGACTGTGAAGTAGTGCCTCCTGATGTCTAGCCTGAATCTACTCTCAGTCAGCTTATGGCTGTTATTCCTTGTTACTCCTGGTAGTGCTCGGGGGGAGCAGGGACTCTCTCATTGCCTGCTGGTCCCCCTTGGCCAGTTTATAGATGGCCACCAGATCCCCTCTCAGCCTTCTCTTGTGGAGGCTGAACAGGTTCAGGTCCCGTAGCCTCTCCTTGTGGGGCCTGAAGTGTATTGGGGATCTCTCAGCTTCAACGAGAGAAGTTCTTTAGAACTAGAGGCCGTCTATACGGGGTCCCCAGCCCTCTCAGGGATGGGAGGGGACCTCACTCAAGAGCAGTTCACCCCCATAACCTCTACTTGCATATGCCAAACCTGACAATGTGGCAGTGAAATGACTCTGGGACAACCTCTGCAACTGCCTTCTGGCACACCTGAGACACAGGGCTTGAGAACACCTGCCGGAAACACTTCCAGAGCAGTTTCACTGTGGCATTTCTAGGCAGGGACAGGTTCTACTTGAGACCATCCCTCTCTGAAGCACCAGTATGCAACATAGGGCTATCCCAAGGTTTGATAAATGGAGAGACTCCTAGCTCCCAGGAGAATTTTCCAGGCACAGGGATATTGGTTGTTCCAGGTTGAGGTACTTTCTGCCTCTGCCCCCAAATCCACCCTAGATCCCAGAGTACCCTTCCTTGAAACAAATCTTTCCAGTGGTGATGGAATGGCTGTTTTGACAAAGGAGAGACTCTTGCTGAAGATATTCCACACACCCCACCAACTTCAGTGCCTGCAGTTTTTGCCACTAACTTCAGTGCCTCACAGGAGTGGCTGGCACATTGCTGCACCTAGGTGCCAGCTCTTTCCCTGGAGAGAGCAGCGATTGCAACTGGCAGCAGCTGCATTTCATTTTCCTACTCAGGGCAAGGTTTCTCCTGCATTCGGCACATTCAGTGACTGTGCTTGGGGCGTCTATGGAATTTCAAAATGTGTTGTCTGCCTCGCATGAAATGAATTCCTTCTGTGGAAAGTTTTTGTTCCCCCTCTTAAGTTTTCCAGAAAAATAGTGCACTTCATATCCATGGTCTATCCTTGGCACTGAGGGGAAACCATGAGTTTCTGGAAGGTGGCAGTGTTTTTTCTAAGTTTGCCAAGTGTTAAGAGTCCCTGTTGACCCAAACAAAGGTATCATAAATCCGACTCCGGTACAATTATAACGGCTCCAGTCTGATTTAATGGACTGGATCTTTTACTTCTCACAAAGTAACCCCTGCAAGGACTTCAGTTTCTTTCCTCCTCACTGCAGCAGCTTGTTCATGAAATACTGGAGAAGAGGAAAAGGGTATCTGCCCTTACAGACTTCCTTAGATGGAGATCAATGTGCTGCTTTATACCCTTAAGGGCTTGCAGCTCCCTTTAGAAGCAGTGGTAACAGGGGTAGTAATGAGCTCACCTAATACCCAACTAATTATTCTTTCCTGGATCGTCAGTAAGCTGTTCACAACCCCTTTCAACTGATAAGCTACAACTACCTCTGGTTTTCATATGAATATCTATTCAATTCAGGCACTTCATCTTTTCCCCTGAAGTCAAGGAAAGCATGCTCCTAGACTCTGAGTGCTGCAACAATCGAAAAGTAGACCAGACATATAGGATGATCTACATGACCAAAACATTGGAGCTGGGGACCCAGGTGTATACTGCTTATGTTGAGAAGCCAGACTGGTGAAGGACCATCTCATTCTCATTTGCCAGCCCACTCTCCGATCAGGTATACCTTCACAGCTTTGGAAGATGGAAGTTGTGCAGAGCATCTGACCATCTGGCACAAGGGCTTCTTTCCCTTTCAGAATCGCTGCACTCTTTCCTCCCTCCGTTGGGCAGGCTCCAAAAACAGCCTTTCTGAAACCCTCCCCCTGCCCACATAAAACACAAAGAGCTCTTTTTACCAATCTGATGCTGTTCAGCATAGGGTAGAGAGAAGTTAAAACAACAATGCTGCTATAAACTAGCCCTGTGGAAGCAAATGTGGATGAATGTTTTCCCTGATGATGCCCCCACCACAGGGAAGCAGAACCTGCTCTTCCAGGGGAAAACAAGGAATGATGCTGAACAAAGTATACCCATCTTCCAGTGAATTCAGCTATCCCCTGTTCAGCAGTTTTGAAAGTCAGTTTTGTGTGCTCCACAGGTTTGTGCAGCAGGGCAGCCATAAGAGCGCTCAACTATATGTTCTTCAACCAAAACAGCAGGCAACAACAGGCGATAAAACACAATACAGAATAATGCCAGCCATGGGCGACTGGTGCCTTCTGAGTCTGGGGGGGCACCAGCAGCCAATTGCCAACCGGGGGAGGGGTCCCCCAGTGGCCAATCACCGACCGTGGAAGCACCTTTGGCAATAACTGGAACCACCGGCAGCAAAACCAGAAGTGCTGCCAGCACTTCTCTCGGCACCCCCACTCCCCGCCGACTGGCACCAATCTCAGGGAGGACACCAGCCAGCGCTTCTCTTGGCACCTCCACTCCTTGACCAGCAGCGGCCAATCTCAGGGGGGACATGGCTAATCTCAAGGGGTGCATGTGCACCTGGGTGCACCCCCTACACATCACCAATGGTGCCAGCTACAGGCAGGCATGTATAACATATGTACTGAGTTTTACAGCCAGATTATATGACATCTCCCCCACCCCGCTACTGCAGGCCAGGACTAGTCCAGTGCAGAGCTCCATAACCCCAAAGGGAGTTTTATTCTGGTATGGACTAACCTGCTCACCTGAGCAGAGTGGAAATGACAGAGCCAGGGAGTCAAATTCCCTTCCCTCATGAGAAGGAATATGCCCATGGGAGTATTTTGAAGAGCAAGAATCACCCTTCTTATGGCAAGACTCGGAGACTACCTTGACCTTGATGGCGATTTCGTTTATAAAATTAGGGCAAGTTCCCGATTATTGTAGCAACCTGCAAGAGCTCACTGCCTGCATTAGAAACACACACAGCTTTCTTTTGCATCTCAAAACACCTCCACAACTAGAAATCTACTTGTAATTTAACCCTCCTAAAATGTTTGCATTTTTAATGGTGTCATGTGGATGCCAGCTGTGCTAGAAGCACAATAGCAGGTTTCCTTGATGATGGACAAGTAGCACCTTTCAAAAAGACCTGTTAAATTAAAGCCTACTACTGTTTAAAAAGATCCAAGCTGGTTTGAAGTCTACAGATGTTCAAACCTCCACTCATTTTTCCTTTCACCTGCTCAGACTGATTGAACCCTTCAGGTTCTTCAGTGCTGTGAGGAGTGCTCTGATGCTATCCAGAGCAAGTCAGGCACAGGCATCTCTATGGAGCTTTGTTACTAAACAGTGAGAGACTGGAAAATAAAAGAACACCTGCATTTTGGTCCTTTACTAATACTATAAAAAAAAAAAACCCGACATTTTTCTCAATGGGAACAAAATAAATTTTACATCAAGATCCTGGGAGGGAAGGAAATACAGTTTCTATAGGGAAAATATTAACAAATATCTTGCACTATTTCCAACTTAATTAAATAAAGATATATTTCCCGGATACATGAAACATGGACAGGGTCATAACATTGTGCAAGCTACTGTGTATGAAATTTAAAGAAAAAAAAAAAAAGGAGGGGAAAAAAGTGTCCTCAGAAACATACCAGCTGTTAAAGATTTTTTATTTTTAAGAATTTGCTTTCAGTGACTAGATTAAAACCAGACTGTGTCAGTTTGGTACAATCTGAACAGTAACTTGCATGCGTGTGCAAGGTACAATGAATGGTTGGGTGGTAGAACTAAAAACCATGATGTTTTCATTAACGTATTTTGTAACTGAGCTGTGCACATGGATGGAAGTTTATTTTATGAAGGATTTTGATATTTCAAAGTCTGGCCTCATTGAGACTCCAAATGAAAACCCCAAATTTTCAAAACAGTACATGAAGAAATAAATGTTGAAAAAATGCCAGTTATTTCATCCAATACTTTGCTGTTACAAAATTATGTTGTTTTAGATTGAACCATTTAGAACTTTTATAGTGGTGTCATCACATAAAAAGTACCGCACAAAAATAGATTCAAAATTTTAAAAAAAGGGTGCGTGCAAAACTTCATCTCCAAAGCGTTGACATGGAACGCGTTTTAACATTATTGGATTTTATTGTTTCTCAAGTTTTCCTCTGAAATAAGAGTCAGGTGAAAATGCCCCGGTTTCAGAAAGTATTTTGACTTCAGTGGGGCTTCAGCAGAATGTCGTTCCGTCACAGTTTCTCCAAGCCGCAACATTTTGTCGTAAAAAAGCATCAGGGTATTAAGCTATGATCCACAGATGGAAAGTATTTTAGAAATCCTAATGATTATGATTAGTAACAAATATATGGTAGGTAGTTCAGCAGTATTTGACAATGAACAAAACCATCAAAACCCAAAGCAGTATTGAGTTCAAGTGGATGGGGAACTAGGTATCTTTTATACAATAGTCTAATGGTTAGAGCACCTAATTTCTAAGCCTAGTTTGCAGGTGGCCTCAAGGTCCATTTTAATTTTGCCCTGAAATGTTAGTTTAAGGCTGTGAAGTTTTAGTTCTTTCCTTGTGCAACTCTTCAGTCATTTAGAAATTATAGTGGTGGACATGACATTAAAGCGTATATTCAAAATACTTATAAAATAATAGGTATTTAAAAGTCATTGAAGAGTGCCAAGATCAAGGAATCTGAGGACCCTGTATTTAAGTAGCTATAAGTGGTTACAATTTCAGTATAACATTTAGGAGTCCAAATAACAAAACATCAAGACTTTGCATTGGTTTATGTAATTTCTGAGGCTTTCTTCATTTTAAATGAAAAGAGAACATAAGCCAGGAAATTAGAGAGACCCAAACAGTGATACTGTTGATAAACCCTCAGGTTACTCTTTCTTCAAAATATTTTTCTGCAAGGATCCCCTGATTCAAATCCATAGTGAAAACATTTCTGAGTATCCAGGGGATTCAGACAGCTCAAACCGTGATACAACACAAGCAGAGGAAGTGAACTGATGGTCCAATCTACATGGAATTACTTCCTTACACATTCTGCACAGAGACAGCTTTATATTACTTGAGGTTAAATCAATGGGAGCACTGTGTTTTCATCTGAAAAAAGAATCTACCTTATGGTTGATGCCCTTCAAATATATGTAGATACTTATCTAAAAGGGCTGAGTGATCTTGCAGCCAAGCTACACATACAAGGCCACATTTTCAAAAGAAAGGCTCTCAAATTATGTCACTTTTTGACCATGGGGGGAAAAGTCACCCGTGCAATTGTGATTTATTGAGCCACACATCTGTCAACCTAATTTGCACAAATGATTTTTGCCTGGAATAAAAAAAAAAAAGTACATTAAAAAGATGGCTTGATGCCATGTTGAAAGTGAAGTTTTACGTCCTGCGAATTCTTAAGCATGTGACTATTCTGAAGGACTTCTGGAAGATTTTTAAGGACTGGTCACATCTGCATGGGTCGCAGGATCGGTTGCTTGGTCTACAGTGTTTAAGTATTTTTATCCCGGTTTGTAATCTTGTCGTGATCATTGACAGGTAGTTAGCCATGCTAGTCTCAAGTCAAGCAGAAGGCAGAGTAGAGTGGCATTTTGCATACTGACTAATTCAGAGAAGCTAAAGTGATTGCTCATTGCTACCATTCTCCAGTCTTTGATACCATATCACTAACTCTCAGCGAAAAGGGGAAATTTTGGACTTGTGAGTTCCAAATTCAACTAGAAGATGCTCTTTTTTTGTATTCAAGCTCCTGTACAACTTGTACTGACTCAGATAATCAGGTTTGATTCAAAGGTCTGACCCAGATTTCTTGCATGTCCTTGGACAAATTACTTAAATCTCAATGTGCTTTAGTGCCCCATCTTTGAAACTACTTCCTTTTTCCTATCCTTTGCCTGCCCCAACTAATTAAATGGCAAAATCTTCAGGTAAGCTACTCTCTCCCATTCTGTGTTTATAAGGTGGCTAAGACAGTGGGGCCATAACGCCATCTGTGGCTTCATAGATGCCACTGTAATACAAAAAATATTAATTCACAGTAAATAGGCATCTCCATATAATAGTACATAGTAGGTGTGTGCAAAACAGGCTGTATTCGATTTGGATTTGGCCTGAATCAGGAATGGTGATTCAATTTGTTGATTCAGATCGCTGTCCCCGATTCGATTCAGCCAAATCTGAAGAGTTGATGCTGATTCGGAGAATCAGCAATTCGGACATAGACACAGCTTTAAATGTTTTTTCTACATACCTCGAGGTACCAGGCATGGCTCATGAACTCTGCAATGCTGGGGCGGATGGATAGAGTGTCCCACAGGAGCACAGGGGGCCCCCTGCACGCTCACCAGCGAACCCGGAACTGGACTTCTGGTCCACTTCCAGGTACACTGAGGAGCACACTAGGGCCCCCCCCCCCCCCATTCCCCTCAGCAATCAGCCACAGGGGTACCCTGGGTGCTCCCCCAGACCCAGGAGGCACAAGTTGCCAAGGCAGGGGGGCACAGGGAGGTCCACCAGTGCACTCCCCGGTGGATCCGGAAGTGGACCAGAAGTGCTTCTGGTCCAGCTGCCAAGTGTGTTGGGGAGCCCCACATGCTCCTATGGGATGCTCCATCCACCGAAGCATCTCAGCATTCACGAGCTGCCTGGTACCTTGAGGTATGTAGAAAAAACATTTAAAACTGTGTCTATGTCTGAATCAATGGATGTTTCCAAATCTCTCCAAGTCGATTTGGAGGGTTCCGATTTGATTCAGAGAGATTAAAGGGTTGCCTAATTCGATTTGGATTTGAGATTTGGTCACCAAATTGGGCCTAATCTCCACTGAATCAAATCAGGGACCATAGCTTTGCACAGCCCTACTGAATAGATTGTCTACCAGGCTGGTGTCATCCTTACACTACTGCATGGGTGTGAAACCTGGATGATATATCGGAAATACTTGAAAACCTTGCATTGTTACCATGTGCAATCTCTTTGGAAAATCCTCCACATCAATTGAAAGGACAGAAGAATGAATGCCAGCATTCTGATTCAAAAAAACACCACCAGCACCAGCTTCATTGGACAGGAAATGTCATAAAGATGCCTGACAACCAGCTCTCAAAATAGGTCCTATACTCCCAACAGATCAGTAGTTACCATTTTGGAGGTGGGCAAAAGAAGAGAATCAAGGTCTTGAAGGCCAATCTGAAGAAATACAATATTAACATCAACGTCTGAGAGACTGGAACACTGAATCATCCCCAGTGGTGCTGTGATGTACGACCATTTTGTGCAAACTCATCTTGCTATGGAGGCAGATAGACAAGAGAGACAAAAGAGAAAGATCTGTAAGCCAACATCACTAGGATTCACTGCTTCCTCCTGGGATTGTTTGCCATGCCTACAGTTGAACAGGCAGATATTGGATTGTCTTCTTCAGTCATCTCCAGAAACTTTGATGACTTCCCTACCTACTGGAAAACTGTCATCCTTGCACCAAGAGACTGCCGATGACAACAGCAGCATGGATAAAAGTTCTTTAGCTGCCTTTTTGATTTTGCTTATATTATTTAAGATTTGTTTTCTTGCTGAAGGAAAGGCACACAAACTAGATTTTTAACACATCCCTTGCTTGCTGTTTGAAAATATAAACACCATAAATCCCCTATAACATACATTTTCAGACCCCCGTTCATGTTATTAGACATCCAATGTTTCCCAAAGGAGCAGCTACTTCATTGTAACAGAGACTTGCAAAGTTCAAACTCCTTGCAGCAAATTTCCTTCAGTGCCATAGCTTATCACTAGTCATATATAGAAATCATATTAGAGTCTGTTTCATTTGCTCAGCTGATTTTCCTGCTCAGTTCCATGTGTTCAAAATAACAGCTTTATTTAGGAGCTGTGTCAATGTTTTAATAGACTTAGACAAGGCTGCCCTCTGTCCCATATTTGAATATTGGCATTTGAGCTGCAGTAGCTGAAAACAGTCACCCTTGTATATGTGCATACACAGAAGGATTTTCTGTTTCTGTCCCCTACCAGAAAGAAAACACTGTTCCCTTATTAAATAAGCATGTCTGTTTGCATTTCTTTTTCCATTTGCTTTAGTCACTGCAGAAATATCTATTCCCAGAAGTAAGATCCTGAGATAATATAAACCTCTTTTATTTTTTTTTCAACAAAGAGCCAGCATATGAAAATCAAAGGTCTTGACCTTACCTAAAGTTTATCTGATAGTCCATGAAACATAAGTCTCCTTTTTATCTAAAGTTTGTTTCTCAAAACAGATGCATTTTCCTACGCTTGAACCTTCTTCCCCAGATTTATTTTTATTTGACTTACATTGGATATATTGGGGTACCTGTAAAACTATTCACCGGTACCCGCCAAAGCTTTGGAAGGGTGTAGATATGAAATCTAAACTATACATAGTCATTATTTATAAATGGAAATCAGTGTGATATGAATTACATAACTGGAAAATGTGTAAAAGTTAAAATTCACATCCACTTTCCACTTCAGAGATTTACATTCAGAAAAGACCACAAGATTGACTAGTCTTTCTGGCTAGGTACAGACAGTCAAAAAGCCCAAGGATGAATCGATTCAGCCTTTTCAGGTTAGTCTAAAATGCAGAGATTTAATTGAAACACAAGTGAACAGACATTTACCTTTGATTCGGGAAATGCAGCCACATGCCTGCAGTGGCTCAGATCAGAAGCTGAAGCGGGGAGGGGCAGGAGAGGGGAGGATGCTAGAACACAGCTCTCTGGCTTTGTTCACTTCCTCTTCCAGCTGCCCCCAATGTCACTGGGATTTGCAGTCCAGAGTTACAGCAGCAGGATTCTACAGGGTTGCTCTTCCTCTTCCTGTTTCCACATGCCTCTGGGATTTGTAGTCCACAGCTGCAGCCAGCAATAAGTATGAGCAGGGAAAGGGGTGTTTAACCCCCCCTCCCTGACTCCAGTCCCAGCTTCAGTTTGCCTATGGGGGAAAGCAATCCAACACTTGTAGACTGGTCTGCATCCCCAGCTGGGCTTGCCACTCATCAGCCAGCCTTCACTGCTCTGGCTAGGGAACAGAGGGGCGGGGCCAGCCCTGCTCTCTGGAGCAGACAGCACAGTATGACTCAGGGCTAGAAAGCATGCTGGGATGCTGGGGGACTCTGATTTAACTTGAACCAGGAAGGGGTCTGGGACAGAAGTTTCATAAACTGGTTTGACCTGAACCAGTTAAGTCTGATACTACATTCAACCAGGTTTATCTTTAACCAGTTTCAGCCATTTTGAAACTAGTTTATGTGCACTGTATTTCTGGTCTGTTACAGGTTTAAACCAGTTTCTGATGACTTAAACCAGTTTACGTGTAACTTCTATCCCTAGCCAGTATGTAAGAGCAAATTTCACCAAGTTACCCCGAGGTTGAACTCAATAATTTGTGTTGACTAAAGCCTGTCTTCCAAAAGAGACATCTAGTATTGATCTGAAGGCATCAAGTTATGGAGAATCTATCACTTCCCCTGTTCCAGAGGTTAATCACTCTTTCTGTTAAAAATGGGTTTGGCTTTGGCTTCCAGACATTGGTTATGCCATTTTCCACTAAACTGAAAATCCCTTCAGTATCCAGTGATTTTTCTTTGTGAAGATACTTGCTCAGTGTAATGGAGTCACCTCTAAATCTTTATTTTTCACAAGCTAAGCACTTTGAGCCCCTCAAGTCTTGCACCAATAGTTTTCTCTAGCCCCTGAATCATTTTTGTCACTTTTTCCTATCCCATTTTTAACATCTTTCTAAAAACACAGATACTAGAACAGGACACCTCAGTCTCATCATAGCAGCATACAGATGTAAAATCATTTCCTAGCTCACCCTTGCTGCTCTTCTGTTTATACAGGAAAGGATTTCATTGGCCCTTTTTTGCAACCAGACTGCACTGGGAATTTATTTTGCAGTCTCATATATACTAAGTAGCCATAAAACTCTAGGAGTGGTAATGTGGACCAGTGCACAGCACTGGCACTATTCCCAGAGGGAGCTAGTAGTGAAGCAGTAGGTAATTGCTCATAGTTATAGTTAAATTATTGATGAGGCAGTGACACTGCAGTAAAGACTTGTCAGTGTTTCCATCACAAAGTCTACGTTTTTGGGTCTTTCAAATTAAGTCAAGGAAAAAAAACCTCTCAGCACTTTGTTTGCCATCTAGGATACAAATAGGTTTAGAATTTTTCAACCATTTTGGAGTATAAGAATAGACATGATGGTCTCTCAGTTACAGAAATTTTCCGGGAAATTAAATCTTCAGGGAGCCTTACAGGAAATGTATTTTACCCAAGATTAAGAAATTCTAATAAAAATAATTTAAGAGAACAGTTTTGTGGTCTTATTTATGGCTCTTAAAATCATGAAAAGTCTTTTAGTGGTGTTTACTTCCTGCTTGCTCAGAAGAGTGAAGTCCTTTTCCCAGTTTTTGTTTTTTGCTTTTTGTTTCAAATCAATCAAAGATCATCTTCAGTTACAGAGGACTGGATGCCAGGATATAAAGGCCAGGATATAAAACTTTTAGCAATGATACCTTTTCTTTCAGAATTCTTTACAAAGCAAACACCAGATACTATAAGAAAATCATTTAGGGGAAGTAAGAGTAAAAAAAAAATATGCCAGAAACAATGACATTGATAACTGTATTCATAACCCTCACATAACATTTGTATATTCTTTTATTAGGAAATGCTTTTCAGAGTGAAGCAAGTATAACACCTCTTATCTTTCACAGAGAGATGTTTTCTTTTAAGCAAAATTGAAAGTTAATGGGTCATACTCCAATAGCAATAAGCTATTCCTGGATCTATCTTAGTAAGCTATTGATATACCTCTCCTGTAGTTAAGCGCACTTAGCTTTGGGTCTCAAGCTTCAACACGCACCTGAACTATGTTCTAATAAGCTATTACTGCACATTCTCCTGTGTCTTAATGATATATCACTTCTTTTTTTGAGCTGGTGGCATCTTAAACATTAACTTCTCAAAATATCCAGCAGTAGCCAATGTTACAATCTGTTCTCTTATTTCATGCATGAATACCCAGTACATTTGGAATCAGATCACAGGTAGCACAGTCCACCGACTCACTCTATGCACATTATGGAAGGTCTGGGAAGATCCTGTGGTTGTTTCAGTTCTGCTCCATTACTAGTTGCATGCTGCTCTAGTTCCAGTTGAAGAATGGGATTTGGTATCATAAGGAAACTGAATGGTAATGAGATGCTGAGAACTGGTTAAATACCTGGCTTCCTTTAGCATTGCAATAGGCAGAGTTAACTCCTTTGCTCAACACACTGCTAGAATAAATCAAAGAAAGCTGAATTGAAAGGCATAGACAGAAGTGACAATTTTCAGCTGGTCTGGCCCCTGAAAGCTCTCTATAGCTGTGACCAAACAGAAATGTATAGCTGGACAGCACTCTAAAAGGGCCTGATCCCGCAAAAATCTGAACCTTCATTGCATGAAGGTTTCATTGCATTGTAAGATGTTTCAAAACAGAGCACCTTCAGTAACTTCTGTCTGCATGCAGGGCTGGGCTGACTGTAGTTCAGCTCTGCACTGCCTTCAGAATGAGAGGGGGGAAGGGAGTAGAGGGAGTTCGGTCTGGGTTTTTTTCAGCCGGGGCTGGAGGGTGGGGTGGGTAGATTGGAGCCCCATTCCTCCAAAGTGGAGGGGCTCCAACCCCTCATCCAACCCTCCAGCACTGGCTGGGGTACCCCCAGAACAAGCTCCCTCTCCTCCCTTTCTCCCCTCCCATTCTGAAGACAGAACTGGGGCTGGGAGGGGCATTGACACAGGGAGAATGGGTACAGGCTTGCAGCCACTCTCAACAACTGGATTCCTTAGCCTCTGGGACCCAACAGTGAACTGCTGTTGGGTTCAGGGCATTGTTGTAACTCATGGTACTTCCTGCAAAGCACCATGAGTTACAGCGGGGAGCTGCTCTTCTGTTCAGATGCAGAGTGACCATGTCATTCTTCATTGTATCCTCCTATGCTAACTGAAGCATATTTTCATACACTTCATAGATTTCTAGGGTTGGAAGGGACCTTGTAGATCGTTGAGTCCAACCTCTTGCTCTAGGCAGGAAAGAGCACTGGAGTTCAATAACCCCAGCTAGGTGCCTGTTTAATCTTTTCTTGAACACCTCTAAGGTAGGGGAAAGCATCACTTTGCTTGGAAGTCCGTTCCATATTTTGGCACCCCTCACCATAAAGAATTTCTTCCTGATACCCAATCTAAATCTACTCTCCTTTAGTTTGTGGCCATTATTTCTAGGAAGCCCAAGGGGCACTCTGGTAAACAGAGTGCCCCGTATTCCCTGCTGACCCCCCCATGATGAGTTTGTAGACATCCACAAGATCACCTCTCAGCCTTCTCTTGCAGAGGCTGAAGAGATTCAGGTCTCTCAGTCTGTCTTCATAGGATCTTACCTGCAGGCCCTCAACCATATGAATAGCCCTTCTCTGAACCCTCTCAAGGCTATCCACATCCCTCCTGAAGTGTGGTGCCCAAAACTAGATGCAGTACTCCAACTGCAGCCTGACGAATGCTTCATGGAGGGGAAATATCACCTCCTTAGACCTGTCTGTGATGCACCTACTAATGAAAGAAAGAGCGTGGTTAGCCTTACTTATTACCTTGTCACATTGGCGACTCGTTCATTTTTGCATCAACCAAGACTCTGAGATCCCTTTCCACTGCCGTGGTACTCAGAATGGGACTTCCCAGTCTGTAGGTGTATTGGAGAGTCTTTCTCCCCAGGTGCAACACCTTTCACTTATCCTTGTTAAGTTGCATCCTATTCTGATCCACCACCCACTTCCCCAGTCTATCCAAATCCACCTGGATTCACTCCCTGCCCTCCAGTGTGTTTATGGTACCCCATAGTTTGGTGTCGTCTATGAATTTGGCCAGAGTGCTTTCAATCCCCTCATCCAAATCACTGATAAAGATATTGAACAGCACTGGTCCAAGGACAGAGCCCTGGGGAACACCACTGCCTACATCTCTCCAGGGAGAAACTGCCCCATCAACCACCACTGTCTGGGTACATCCCATAGCCAGTTTTTCACACACCTTACTGTGAAAAAATCCACATCACAGCTACTCAGTTTGCTTGTAAGAATTTGGTGTGCTACTGTGTCGAAAGCCTTTTTAAAGTCCAAGTAGATAACATCTATCTCCACCCCTGCATCTAAGCACTTTGTGACTCTCTTTGTAAAAAGAGACCAGGTTAGTTAGGCAGGATCTGCCTGCTATAAACCCATGCTGGTTTCCCCTTAACATTGTATTACCCACTGGCCCCCCACAAATGTGATTCTTTATGATTTTTTTCTAAGATCTTGCCAAGAATAGAGGTGAGGCTAAACAGCCTATAATTACCCAGGTCCTCCTTTCTCCCCTTCTTGACAATAGGGACCACACTGGCCCTTTTACAGTCTTCTGGGACCTGTCCTGAGTGCCATGAATGCTGAAACAGTTGCGCCAGTGGTTTTGTTACGGCACCAGCCAATTCCTTTAGTACCCCTAGGTAGAGATCATCAGGGCCTGCTGACTTAAATATGTCCAGCCCCTCCAAGTGCCCCCTCATTAGGTCAGAATAACCGTAGGTGGACTGGTATTTCTCTTATGCCAGACTAAAGTCTTATTGGGAAGTGTTTTTGTATCCGTGGAGCCAGTGAAGAATTGCAAAGGCTGAAAGTGGGCAGCTCAGAAATCTCCCTTTATCTTGACTTTCAGCTAATGTCAAGTACTAGACTAAATGAACTTCCTCTGCCTTGATGCAAGTGGTGAGGAGGAGCAGCGTGGAGATCTGTTTCAATCTGCCATTATTCAGCTGGTGGACAGGCCTTTCATAGTCATGCTAGTCCACTCACATAAGTGAGATGAGTTCACGTGCTGCCTTTACTGAGGCAGAGGAGGCCAACATATGGAAGAGGGATTGTTATACAATGCATGATGGCGTGCCCCTGACTCTTCTGGGTTCAGACACAGGAGGAAATCTTTCTTCTTCCACAGAGTGCAATTAGTAAAGTGACTGCAACTGCTTTAACTCACTTCCCTTAGTCATACTTTGTGCCTTACTCTAATTCAACTGAATGCATCTGTTCCTGTGGCTTCATGAAATAGGAACAGAGAACTGCAGGGACCTTCTGGACCTTTGAGTGCAGTCCCTTGTACTTGCAAGCAATTGTTTCACCAAGAAGTCCCCCAAATCACCACTTCAAACCCTCACAACTAGAAGGCAGACTACTCAAAATACCAATGCCACTCTACAGCAGGGCCTTATGTAAAAGCAGAGAAGATGAGGGCAGTGCCAATGCCCTGCCATTGCAATGACAGAAAGGTATTTAGCTAATATATGCTCAAAAGAACCTAAAAAAACCCCACAATGCCTCACAATAGAGAGGAAGGTAACCCTCCCCATCCCTGCCATCTGATTTAGGAGGAAAATTCCTTTCTGACCCCAGCTGATTGATTGGGCTAACTGGGTTGACCCAGAGCAGAAGAGCAACATACCCTTCCCATTGCCCCTCTCATCCCCACCCAATCAGGAGCATTAGTATGCCCCAGTGAGTATGGCCAATGTCATAATGCCTCTATAGAAGGTAAAAAACACAACCCAGAAGCCAATAGCATTCAGAGGTGAGAAAATTCCTTCCTGTCCTCATCTGGGGAGTATGGAAACTACATACTATTAAAGTGTATAAAGCAAAATTTCTAGCTCAGATTTTCAAAGACATTTGTGAAAACATGCAGATAATAAAAAGTGTACACTCACACACACACATAGTTGTCAATGGTATGAAAGCTAAAAAAAAAATCCTTACATGGAGAGATATAAAGAGCTCAATCTCTTGCTTATCAAAAAGATCAAGAGGAGACATGATTACAGTGTTGAAGGAGTTGCAATTCTCTTTCAAAAGAGAGAAAAAATTATATACTCAAGACTCCTTTAATGTAGCAGAGAACAGCTTCAAATTAAAGCCAGACAAATTTAAATCAGAAATAAGGCACAATTTTTTTTAATGGTCAGGATGATTAACCATTGGAAAAAACTACCAGAGGAAGTGGTGTATTTTCCAATGCCTGAAGTATTCCAGTCAGGACTGGATTCTGTTTTAAAAGTATGTTTTAGACAAATAAATGACCGGGCTCCATGCAAGGATAACTGGAGAGCACTCTATGGCTGCTGTTCTACAGCATGTCACAGAGATCCTTTAGTGGTCCCTTTAATAACCTGTGAAGTTCAGATTGCCCCACCACTTCTTGCAACTCTCCTTTAAATGCCTTCTGAAAAAAAAATCACCCTAGGAAATTGGTAAGATATACAATCCTTATAACCACCTTTTAAAAATAAAGTATAATTGATTTAGGGCTTTTAGATTCATAGAGTTCAAGGGCAGAAAGGACTATTAGAGCAGCCATTCTGACCTCTGTTGTGCCATACTCCATTACAATTCACCAAGTTACACCTGAATCGAGACTACCAACTTGCCAGAAAGGCATCCAGTCTTGATCTGAGGACATCCATCAGCCTCACAGGCAAAAAGGTGCTTTTTTCCCTCCAGTAGAGTCATGCTAGGCTTTACTTTTCAGGCATTGTTTTCTGTTTTGTTTTCCTCCGCAAGACTGGAGAGCTCTTTACTATCCAATGCTCTCTCTTGGAGAAGATGCTCATATGCTGCAACCAAATTACCTTCAGTCTTCAACCCCTTGCATTTTTCAACATCTTTTGTTAAAAGTGAACGCTAAAACTGTGTGCAATATTAGTATCAGTCTTGCCAATGGCACACAAGGAGGCAAAAATAACCTCCTTGGGACTACTCCTGACTCCTCAGTTTATACTACTGAGAATTACATTAGCCCTTTTAGTAATGCTGAGGTGATGTTGCGGTGATGGCCCACAAAATATTCAAGAGGCAAGAACTCCTGTAGTTAGTACTCAGTTAACAGGATTAAAATTAAGTTACAACAAAGATAGCATTTTTCAGCCCCACTATGGACTTACACAGTGTCTGAAGTTAACAGGTATGCAGATAGCCAGAGTTTGTTACAATGTAAGCCATAAGCAACAAATTCACACTGCCACTGTGTAATAAAGTGAAGGAATAATGCATATAAGTAGAGTACACTATATACACATTTAACTTCATTAATGAATCCAATTGATCAAGTAACTACTAACATTTAGAACAGGTCTGAGCAAAATACAGTCGCCAAGCCAGATCCGGCCTGCCAGCTGATTGGATCTGGCCTGCCAGTGGGCACCCACCAAATGAATGAGTCTGGCTCATGGGTGGTTAGTTGCTCTGGCAGCCACGTGATGTCAAGTGGCTGGGGCTGCTTCTGGCATGCTGGGTGCATGCTCCCTCTTTCCCTCTCTCTCTGGGCAGGGGCTGCAACCAGCACAAAAGCAGAAGCATGAACCTCCCCACAGCTGTAGCATGTCTTGCTCTGCCCCCCTGCAGTGTGGACCCACCAGCTTCTGGTCATGTCCACAGCTGCCCAAATGCAACCAGCAGCTTCTGGGTCAGGGGTCTGGGATGTGCTACAGCTGTAGGCAGGTTCAGGCTTCCACACTGGTCACAGCCTGCAGCTGTACCGTGCCCTGCCCTCCAATCTTTTTTTTTCAGGTTTATAGCAGTCTACTTGATTTTGATCGAAATAGGAATAACTATTTTATATAACCTAGGGAGGCTCCAAAACTGTTACTGGTTATCCTCACCTCCTGTATTCCCTTGCGCACCTTGGGTGGGATTTTGAGATACTTTCACTCTAAGCCTAACTCTGCTTCTGCTGAAGTCAATGGGGTTCCACAGAAGCAGAGATTGGACACTGCTGAGTGCTTTTGAAAATCCAATGATTCAAAGCCACTGTAAAATAAACTCTAATCAGAGTGTTCATTACAATAAATTATCTATGCTGCCATGCATGGGATGAGAAGTGATGGACTTGTATATCATATTGGTTAACGTTTGCCAGTACTTGATTTTGCTGCTATTCACATACCATTATTACAATTTGTCTTGCCTGTTTTTCATTTACAGCATTTTCCCCCTTTCAATTCTTTCATATTTTATTGCTCCTATTTTGAGATTTTAGTATTTCATATATTCCAAGGCATATTTTTAGGATGTCATTCAACTATGTTAAAGAACAGCATTCTTTTGGTTATATTTAACAGAAGCTAAGTTCCATAACTATTTATTTATTATAGCAGTACAATCTCCTTCAAAACAACTTGCTTTATTTAAAAGTTATTTTTAATTCACAGTGAAAGATGACCACAGATAGGCATAGTTGTAAAAGTAATTATGCATCACTACACCAACCCAAGAAGAAATACATCTTAAACTCATTGTTCTCAGAGGAAAATTTTATATGGTATATCTCGTTTCTCACAGTACGTCTTAAATAAACTTTCCTTGTCTTTTGATTAGCCTTGTTCAAGTGAAGGTCTTTTCTCCTTGATAATCACAGCCCATCTGCTTCTCCAACTTTTGTCTTGGTGCAATCATTAGGCCAGAGTCCCCAAAGCCCACTGATTTTGGTGGTCTTACACAAGGGGCGAACCTGGCCTTTTAAAGCTGAAGTCATGATCCCACAGTCACAATCTATCTCTTTTCCTTGTTTCCAAGGGAACTGGCTGCAACATCGAAAATGCAGGCTAAGATGGGAGATAAATTAAACTAGTTGGAACAGTTCTGATTAAACAAAATTTCATGAAAATATATGGTTTCATTGTAGCTAAAATATTGCATGGATACATATAATTTTCAGTACTGTTTTGTAGGGAAGTTATTGACTCTGCTTCTGACCACAGCATGGAAGACACCCTTAAACTGAATATTTCAGATTTTTTTACATGAAAACAGTTTGATGTAATTCCATTTTGCAGAAAGCATTAGTGCTGTCCCAATGTGGAGCAAAAGGCAATTTTTAAACTCTCAAAAGTTGTTGCAAAATGGATTCATCATCCTCACAGTGGCTCAGCAAGGAGGCTGATTGGGGATGGGGGGGACCTACCTTTGAACTAGGCTAGAAAGAGAAGAACTCCAGAAGTCCTGGAGAGGAAAAATAATGCTGAGTTTTTTTCCCCACCAGTGAATGGTCTCCAATCCCCACATTGCAAACTGATGGCTCCACTCCTGTGCACAGGCTGTGTTAATTATATCACAAATTTTCTGCAGAACTTGGATGGGGCAATGTACATCTTCAGAAGTCCTCTGCAGATATGGATCTCTAGCACTGCAGAGAGCAATGGCTAGAAGCTGACAATTTTAGTTAGAAATACAGGAACATTTTTTTAGTCAAGTTATTATTCACTGGAACAATTTACTTGGGCATGAGGGGAATTTTCCATCATGTCAAGTCTTTATATCAGACTGGATTCTAAAATATGCTCTACTTCAACCACTAGACAGGAGCGAGAGGCAGGAATTCCCAATTGAGATTCAGTGCCCTGTTGAGGGAGCTCGTCATAGTTGTTTCTTGTGGCCATTAAAACTTCTAAGGCGCAACAGCTCATGACAAAGATGTTACAGACACTTTTCCTTCATTTTGCTTTGGACAGTTCTGTGCCACCTCCACTTTCAGCCACATAGCCTACTTTCTGTATGGGGTGGTATTGAAGAGCCATAATCCAAACTTACTGTTCCTGGGACCTTATAATAACAAGACAGCTACTGTTAAGGTACTTTAGGAAAGATGTGTTATACATTAATAGCACTATCTGTAGCTTGACTGTTTAAATCCAAAGGAAGTAGTAATACAGTTTCCTTTTTTATTTGAACATTCGGAGTGGAGGAATCTGGTTTTCCAGATGTCAGTGCCTGGATATTTCCAGAGGAAATGAGCTAAATGGACCAGTCACACACTAGGGTAGCACTACTCTGCAGCACACCCAGCGCAGGGCTCTGAGCAAACCAGGCCATCTAGTCCAAAGTGCCACACATGCTTGAGAAATAAAGGCCTGCATAGGTTCTCATGCACTGGCAGAAATGGAAAGTATCTTTAAAAATGCAAGAAAGCATTTGTTATTGGTGAATTCTTATGGTTCCATTCTATTTCTCAGTGTGGATGCTGCTGAAGATAACACCTGTGATGTGAAAAGAAAAACTTGCATGCACCTGTGAACAAGCAGATTCTATTAGCAGCTTCCTCATGAACTTCAGTTTAGCTGGTTTGAACTGGTAGTGATCCTTTTTTGATGCTCTGAGTAATGATGGAATGACAAATTAAACCAAAAGAGCCTCTGTTTCATTGACAAGGCTCCTTTTTTATTGCTTACTGTTGCAAAGGAAGTGCAAGACCAAAACATCTGGTCCTGTAGATGGGCTTCCAGCCAAAGCTTTAAAGTCTGCCACTGAGCTGAAACAACAGCAGCCTAATCTCAATATTGTTTTTAGCCTTTTCCATGCTTCTCCTGTAAAGTCAGGCTGAAGAAAGAAATCATCTCTCAATGCCATTTCTCTTGGTATAGTGCCTTATACAGCAGCTGTACTCTTGAGAAGCTGGCTCTGGGTGCTGGCACATCAACCTACCGCTTCCTACAAGCATTGGCGAGTAAACCTTTGGGAGAAGAAAGCATCTCTCCCACTTCTCAGCCTATGGACTTTTGTAGGCAGCTGCACAATTTTCTGGGAGTCATTAATGTGAAGTCACAATTTTTTGAACACTTAAAAAGTTGAGTCCAGGGTAGAAATAAAGAGCCAGATTCCTTTCCACTGATTAGGCATGTCAATAGACTTAGGCATCTATTCTACCTTGCTCAAGTCCCTGGAAAAAAAAGTTGATGCAAAAGGTGCGTGGAACCTCCTCCTCCTCTGCTTTTTTGTGACTCAATAATAAGGGTAAAATGATGGTGTCCTACAAAGGCAAATTTAATATGATTTTTCAGGACTCAGACAGGATGGAATAGGGTTGCACTTAAGTGCCCAAATCTACTTCGACGTCCAACATGTGGAATGGAACCTGGCCCAAAATACTTGGAAAAAAGGCTGAAAGAGAACTTCCATCCAGTCTTCCAATGCCTCTGCTTCATAACCATAGTATATAGAAGGCTATAAACTTTTCTATTTCTGGCCTTTAGCCAATCTCTGGCTATTAGTGTTTAGGTCTTATACAAGAGGCAAATTGTTGCATAATCAGTCCACCATGGGGCTTCTTGCATCTTCTTCTGGACCATCTGGTACTAGCCCGAGTCAGAGACCAGACTCAGCAGTTTCTTTTCCATCTAACAATGCTGAGAATAATGTTCCCATCTGATATATTTGTTCCAACATATTAATAATAATGGCAGGGTATACTATTTAATAGTACTACTATAAAAGACAAAGCCCGGTTCTTAGAAAAGGGTCTGTTACAGCTTTTAGTCTGCAACGCAGGGGAACAGAAGGTAGTTTGGACTCCTTTAACCTCCTGTTCTGATCATGACACCAGCAGGATGAGTGGGCATTGCCCAATACTCCCTCTGTGAGGGACTAGACAAGGAAGGCAAGGGACCCATAGTAGAAGGGATCCACCCATAATAGATCCACACATCTATTGAGAAGCTCAAGTAGCTGGCTGGGTCCTGATTGTTCCACCAAAAAGGGGTGAAACTAAGGTGGAGGTAGGGAGGAACTGCAACTCTCTTGGTCCCAATTCATTCCCTGGTCTCCATCAGTGACAGAGCAGCCACGCACTACCCATTTACTTGCAGCCAGATTGTAAAACGATGAATCAGTCCAGTGTGTTGACTCTCTCAGCTCTTGTATAAAACTACAGCACAGCAAGATGACTGTTGTAAATCCATAAAACAATTCACCAAGACTCTGCTATGTTGGTAGGCAAGGGGAGGTTCATGCTAAATTAATGGACCTCTTTCATTTGTGCCAGCTCCCTCTACTATTACTGAACCCCCCTTTTCTTGATCTCTTTAAAAGGAAAAAAATCAGCTGGGATTTTTTGTTTTTAATGATAACATGTAAATTGTTGATATAATTGGTTTCTGGATGGATGCATTTTGCCAAGCTCTGTATCTAATTTTCTACACTTCAAAGCATTATGCCACATATAGAAATGTGTGTTGAACTCCAGGAGATTCTACAGAGAGAGGTCTTGAAGTCCTCTCTTAGTTTGGCTCTTGTCTGGAGAAACTCTCATAGGGATTCTAGGGAGACATGACCATAATCTATATCTGCCCTATTTTTGCGATGAAAGATTGCCGGCCTTCAAAACAGAAAGTCCCAGTAGATGCTTCATTGGAAAGGGCCAGGACTTCTTTTGAACATGTCTCTTGAAAGACAGTGCTTCCAGCAGTCTAGTATTCTCTTATACCCTGCCAGGACGCTGGGTCAGCTCTACCTTATGCATTGAATAAGGGATCGAGTCCCCTGCCCCCACTCCTGATGCTATAACAAAAAGGCAGAGTGTGCAGATAGTCCCTATTGCAGAGGTTATAGGCTAACTGTAAAACAAGAGACAGTACGCAGGGATCGAACAAAGAGGCTGAGGAAAGTTAAAATTAGCATAATCTGCAGCAGTTCCTGCACATCAACTGTGTAACCAGCAGCCAACATTTTGCAGATATTACAGCACAGGCAGTTTTCAAGGGGAGATTTAAAGGTGAATGTTGTCACTGGATTTTGACAGGGAGCTGCTCCAGCATGTAATGAGTCGTGCAGGTAAACTTTCAAAGATGCCAGTTGGTAAATTTTACAAATAGACAGTGAAGACTGTCGGCATTGGCACCTCTTTTGTCTCTCCAGCTCCAAGTGCACCAGCACAGCTCTGCTTTCTAGCTTTGCTTTTCGCCAGGAGGTGGAAAACAGCTCAGCATCCCATCTGAATAAGACTCGGAGTTGCGCTGTGGATTTTCTGGGAAGAACGTTCTGCTGGAAACCAGCAGATCTTGCCACCCTTCTTCAATGTATTCAACCCACACCCAACCTCTCAGGGCCAATTGTATTCCAAATCTCAGGCTCCTTCCTTCAGTGAGCTGCTAAACTGATCCAGAGCAGCTTAACCTTGGAGGGGGAACTGTGGGAATGAGAGGCAATTTCTTTTCATTAAAGAAAACACATTGCTCCCTGAGAGATACAATAATAGCAATGTAATTGCTGTTTAAGCCCCAATAGCAATTACATTATCAACTCGTTTGTGTGTGACAGCTCTGAAAGGAATGTGTTTTGTTGCTGAATGAGAGACTGACATTCGGATTTCAACACTCTTTTTTAAAACCAGCTATTACCGTTCTGAATGCTGAGGAGTGTTTCTTAAGTTAGGCATGCCACAGCAGATGGGATAATCTCAACCTCTCGCTACTCACCTGTAAGACATGCTGCGTACATTCTTGCCAGACAGTCAGGAGATCCTTTGTGGTCCCTTCCCCCCAGACTCCGACTCAAAACTGCCAAACAAGGCTGAACACCTTGATAAGCTCAATGAAAGCTCTTTTCATCTTAAAACAGACAAATTCCAGGCAAGCCACCTTTTAAAAAATGACTGTGGAATGGGAAATACACAGCATGGGCAAAAAAAAAATGCAGTAGAAGCTTCTTTCTTTGTATTCTCATAACAATGCTTAATATGTTAAGCTTGGCCTTATGGAGAGCGGCCCCAGACTGCCTGGATTGTTCTAAATAGGCCACTTTTACGAGGCCAGGACTTCTAAAAGAAACATGTTTCAGAAAAGCAGAAAATGGGCAAGCCAGTTTCCAGTACAGAAAAAAACCCCTCTGTTACAGAGCTACTAGTATTCAGTCCCTGTATAAACACCATTATCAAAGACACATTGGTTTAAAAAAAAAGTATGAAAAAGGCAATCATTTGTGTCAGTTATTTATACATATATTTCCGTTATTCCAAAAGGAAAAGCCTCAAAGCTTCCCTTCACTGGATATGGACAGAGAATTGATAAAAGAGGCATTTGAACTACTCTGTGGTGGGATATGCACTTACAATTTTAGTAATCTAACTTATTAAAAGTATTTCTTTTTCCAGCAAAAGAAAGAGGTCTTGTGTGTGTTCTTTAGCTTCCTGCTCAAGGGGGGTAACAAGTCTTCTTCAAGCCAAGTAGACCTCCAGTCTACAGTATGCTGTGGTTTTATAATGCTGAGATTTGATTTGTTTTGCTTGGCCTTTGGCTTGTAGAGATATAAATCCTAGTCCATCCTGAAGGCACCTGTAAGAAAGAAGTTATATCTGAAGGCTATGCAGGGGCAATGTTTTTGGTCCATCTTCTAACCTGCAAATCTGAAAGGCATATTTTCCATCCTACCACTACCAGTTTTGCCTCCAGAAAGAAGCCAACAAAATGTGTGTGAAACTTCTATTTAAAAAGACCAAAAGGGAACATGTTATTTTTTTGCAGTTAGGATGACAAATCCTGCCCAGACTTTTGGAGGTGTTTTCAGCTATGCAGTCAGAGCATTGACAGAAAATGCAGGGAAAATATCTGTGTTGTTCACCTTTCTTTGATAGGGGTTTCACTATATGCCTTCATTCTCTACACAGCAGCATCCTCCACTCAACTTAGGTTTTCTGTAAGGAAAGAGTTTTGCTTCCTGCAGCATAGCAGAGTCAGCCAAGCTATTTTATCAAGTTTCTCATTCAAACTCAGTATTAAAACATCTAACCTATAGGCCACTTGCCACCTACTGGAATCCACAGCTGTGAGTAGAGTATTCAAGCTGTCTTAGACAGTTCATGTCTAAGTGACTAGGTGACTAGGAATATAGGTGACTAGGAATGAAATGAGAGAAGCGGAACAGGAAGCCACCTAAACTGGCCAATGGAAATACCAAGCAGTAGGACAAGATCTAAGGACCCTGAAAGGCAGACAGGTGTCCAGCTTCACCCAGGAACCTCTGCCATAAAACCTCTCTTGCAATTGGGCACACAAATCAGTTCACCCCTTCTTCACCCCTATTCCCACAAACATACTCTGGGAACAAACATACATAACAGAGCACTTTCTCGAGAGACCTGCTTTGAATCCACCTACCTTATTTGGAATAGGGACTTGGACCATAGTTAGTCTGTATAATGGGGGCAGCCAACTTCCCAGCCCTTCAAGCTACAAAACAAACTCTTGACACATCTAAGAGCTACAGGACACACAACTTTTGAGATGAGCATGCTCCAGAGTCAATGATCTGTGCACAGTGTGCCCAACTCAAATGATTGAATGTGGCTGCTGAAGAAAGTTATTTAAAGGCAAATAAACTGCCTTGAGCCATGTTTTCAGCATCCCTGCTATCCATCTTCTTAGCTGGACCATCAGTGGTCCTAGACTGACTTTCAGTGGCTCCTGCTGGAGCAGTTCCTGCAATGAATATACAATAAAATACACATTCTTTGGAGCAGGACTTTAGATCTAGCGCTCCTGTCTTTTAGGTGAGTATCCTAGCACATGTACATACTTGACGGAAACCTCTAATCAGCAGTGCATTCACATCGGGATTTTGGTGGTTGTGTGCATGGCCACTAACAATTTAGGCACCCAAGAGCCTTTGGCAATAGACACTCAGGAACCTGTGTAGTTAGAAGGCAGCTGAGAAGAGGGTTTGAAAATGTAAGTGGCACATAATTAGTTCGAGGTACTCATTTTCACAGGATGTATAAGAGTAATCAGGTTCAGAAGAGATTAGACATGATGGAAGATGGATCACTCCACATGTCCTGTGGTCAATACTTTTCCTCTAAAGTATCGGCTACTTGCCATTGTTGGGGAGAGGATAGTGGGCTTGATGTGCTCTCAGTCTAACCCAGTACATAAATTATTATACCCAAATATGATGCTTAGGTTTACAGTGCAACAGAAGATTTTTCCCACATATCTAGGCTTAAGTCTTTGTGTGGGTTTACTCACAGGCTTCTAACTGCCACGTGGGTGAATTAGACCTCTGAGAATGAGGAAAGGAAGAAAAAGAAAGGAAATGCTAGAAATACCTAGGATTCCTCCACATGTATAAGGGCACCAAAAAGTATCAATTTTGTGAAGATAGCTTTTGTGATGCAGCCATGTAAGCACAAGGAACTGGAATGAGGACTATAGGATTGGAAACTCGCTGCATCCCTAGAATATGTAAGGTCTGTTCCCAAGCCTACCAAAGACTGTTGTAAACTTTCCAATGATTTTAGTGAGTTTATCTAGAATACAAGTTGGAACCAAATCACCAGTTTTCTGTCAAAGGCAACCAGTAATAGCATTCCATATTTTTACCTTACTCAATATTTCAATCTGTAGTATTATCTAGAACAGGGGTCAGCAACATAGGGCCCATGAAGCTGCTAGTTCTGGCTTATGGAGCCCAAAGATTTTGCCTAGACCTGAACCCATGCCACAGCTGAGCAGCAAGGAGCTGTTCCAGACCTCAGCAACTTCTAACTGCACCCTCGTTGCTTCTACCCCCTCCACTGCTGCCTTCAAGCCTCCTCCTGGCTGTGGCATGGGCACAACTTCCAGCCAGTGGTGAACTGTGTCAGGGCTGGACAGCAGAAAGCTATGTTTTTATGGCTGCCACTTCTCACACCCCTGTTCTCCACACCCCACCCCACCCCACCCCTACCTCACAGCTGTGGCAGGGAAGCAGCAGCAGCATGGGCACTGCTTCCAGCTGTCTGGCCTCAGCACAGCTCCCCACTGGTTGGAAGCTTTGCCTGTGTCCATGCCCCAGATGAGAAGTGGGGAGCTGAGAGCAGCAGCAGTGGTGCAGGTGCAATTCCCAACTGTCTGACTCTAGCAGGGGTGCAGGCAAAGCTCCCTCCCACTGACGTGTCACAGAAGCTACCCAGCCCACATTGGACCAGAACTGGGGTGTTCCAGCTCACTGCTGGAAAAGCTTGCCAGCTGCTGATCTAGTGTATAATTCATTCGGTTCTGGGTTTCCTTAAGGACTGACTTTGTATGCCCTCATAAATATGGATCTTGAGTAGTTATCACAGAGAAGTTTCATAGTTTCATAGTACTTAGGGTCGGAAGGGACCAAAACAGATCATCAGGTCCGACCCCCTGCCCCTGGTGGGAACAAGTGCTGGGGTCATAACACCACAGCCAAATATCTGTCCAGTCTCCTCTTGAAGATCCCCAAGGTACGAGAGAGCGTCTGTTAACATTAAAAAAAATGCATAAGTAGTAAGATATCTTTTGTTTCTGCATCTGTGTGAATAAAACAATGGCTGTGTTTACACGAGATGCTTTACTGCACAGTAGAGAAAATTACTATGCAGTAAGCATCAGTGTCAACACATGCAGATGCTTATTGCACAGTAAATTGCTCTACTCAGGAGTTAATTTGCTACCTGTAAACAGAAATAAAACAGAAAATAGTTACAGTGCAATAATGCACATGTAGGTGTTGACCAGGAGCAAATTTGCTCCCAGTCAGCCCCACCACGAGGGGACCCCCAGCAGCCCAGTCCCAGGACCCTGGGGCTGGGAGCTTCTCCAGACTTAGGGTTGGGGCAAATCTTTGTTTTAAAAGCATGTGAGGATGTTGGGGCTCTGGGTCCCACTCCAGCTGGCACCATGCAAGCCACAACAGGCTGTCCAGACCCCACCACTGGTCCCAGGCACATCAATGCCATGTGCCTGACTATCCCACACTGTGCCCCTGTGATGAGCACTGTAGACACCTGCCCAGGCCTGCCAGGACTGAGACTGTTGTGTGGAGGCTTAGTGAGCCACTGAGGGAGCCATGCTGGCATCCTCCCCAATGACCTCCTCGGGCTAAAACTAGTCCCAGGAGGAGACGGCGGACCTTGTCTCATGGTGGGGCAAGGCTGATATTCTCAGCCAATTTGCATGAAACCATTGCTCCAATGCGCACATCTACGGGGGGTTGTCAGGTCACATGCGGGAGCGTGGGCATGACCGGTTGGCGCATAAAGTTCAAATCTTTGTGGTCACAATAGGTCACCATCACTGACCACAACTGCTGGTTGGGGACTGCCCTCAAGTCCATGCACTTTATGTGGCAGCTGGAGCAGGTCCTTGTGCCCTGGACCCTGGCCACTGCCATGCCATGTACTTCAGCAAGTGTTGCCTGCCTGAGCCTCTGCTGTGGCTTGGCATCCATAGTGATGCATCACCAGGGGGGTGCCAGGAACCCACCCCAACATGCTCACCCCCCCCCACCTCGTTCAGCAGCTGCAGGAGCCCAGGCCAACACCTGTCCCACCAGCTCTGGATGCACAGCCCTGTACAGGAGGCCAGCTCAGCCATGGCACTGCTATCTCTGAGCAACTCCAGATCCACCCTGAAGGAAGCCTCTTCCCAGGCAGCTGGACACCACACCCCTGCACCCCAGGAAACTGCTGGAAGCCACAAGTCCTCATTGCCAGTGAGGACTGATTAAGGTCACTGGGCATGCTTGCCATGCCCACTAGGTAAGTCTCGCACTGGCAGAGGGGTGGGGAGGGCCCTCCTTACCCCTGCCCTGGTCCCAGCCCTGGCCCTCCCTTCCTGCCTGGCCCACCCATGCTCCCCCAGGCCCCTACCCCCACACAACATGCAGGGAGCCAGAAGAGAGTGCAAAACTTTATTGAGAAGCCTGTGCCCCCACAGCTAGCTAGGTATGGGCCTCTCACACACCAAGTAATGCATTAATGCCAGCAGCGATATCCTCCTTAGCTGTGGGGGGCTGAGATAAGTAACGTAGCCACAGGTAGCCCTCCAGGTAGTGATGGAGACTATTGGGCAGGATGGACTTTCCCTCCACACTGTTGAAGGTCAGGGTCCCATGCCAGGTTTGCAGGTGCACCATGGTGGTCAGCAGCAGCAGGGTGCAGTGGGTCAGACACCCTTTGGTCCATGTAAGCAGTTCTTCATGCTGTACCCAAGACACTCTCATCAGGGGCATGCTCAGGGTGCAGTGCTGGAATGGGAGGGGTGCTGTCCCCGGGGTGACTCTCTGGGGAGGCTCCCCGGGGGGGGGGGGAGGGAACCATCAGCTCTCCATCCTAGTTGTCCAGGAGCCCATTGCCCCCTAAGCCCAGTTGCCATGGGCTTGGTGGCAGCGCAGGAGATAGGCTGGCCTGCAGGGGGCGGGGTGGGGAAGTGCCTCTGGAGCCATGACAGCAGGTAGTGCCAGGAGCCAGGCCTGTCCTGGCCTGGAGACAGGGTTGGGGAGGCAAGGTGCCTGCAGCTAGCACCCAGCATCCCACCTGCCCCTGCAGAGTGAGCAGGGATATGGGGCTTGGCTGGTGGCCACCTGACCCAGAGCCTGCCTGGCTGAATTACCATGGTCCCTGGGCACCCGAGCATGCACAACCCCAATCTGACGCAAGGCAGCAACAGCACCCTGGTACAGAGCATCGTATTTCAGAAATGTTGCAAATTCTCACAAACAGCTCTTTCTTCTGGACTCAGTAGGACTTGCAGCTACAGGTGGATGAGAGGCACCAGTTGGTGGCCAGGATCCACCATCAAGGTCACTGTGAGCTTTGGCCAGGGTCCTGCATATGCACTGGCTCTGGCAGCGCAGAACCCAGGACTGGACCTGGCTGCTCATGGAGGCTAAGGAATGTCTGGTGGACTCACGGGCCTGGTGGGTGGAGGACATTGCCCACAAGGAGGGGAGGGACCAGTGGAGGGACCAGGCAGACCAGGAGTTAAGGGACAGGCTCCTGGCCCCGGAGGAGAGTCAGCTGGAGACCAAGGAGTGTCAGGCTGTCCTTATGGCCAGGGCAGTGGAGGCAATGGAGGAGGACCACCAGGTGCCGGACTTTTGTGCCTCTCACTGCTTTTACCCTGGCCGCAGCCCCACTTGCCCCCTGACAGCCCCACCCACCACCCAGCAGCAGCCCTGCTCCCCATGCCCATGGGCCTGGGCTGAGGTGCATCCGTCCTCCACTGGCCTGTTGCCCCTTCCCCTGCCTTAGCCCCTGCCCCAGGTCCCCTGCCAGCCAGCTCTTCTAACTGGGCCCAGCCCTACATGAAGCCCGGTGCTTCACTCCATGACTGTAGGGGCAGCAAACTAAAACACCTCGAAGGAGTTTTACTTTGCTGTGCCCCAAGTCATTTAAGGCACATTACACTGCCAAATTTCCTACAGCGGCTGGAATTAATGCACAATACACTGCCAAGGCATGCAAACACCGAAGCCATTAAAGCAGTGCAAAAGCATTTTGCCTGCTTTAAAGTGTCACAGAAACATGCCTCTCATTTCATCTACATATGGCCTATGTGTTTATCTCTCCTCAGAAAATCAAGTTAGGGAAGGAACTGTTATATATACTGCTAGGAATAAAGGATTCAACCAAAACATTTGGTGATCACCAAAAGAAAAAAAAAAAAGTAAATTTGAACTGACCAAAACTATATGAATTCACCTTGAAAGAGAAGAATACCCTGAAAGGGGGAGGGAAGGGGTGGAATACTGAAAAAGTGGATCTCCTCTTTCCTTGCACAACTGATGCTCCAGCCCATGGGCTGAAAAGTTATTGCTGTCCGTCTTTAGTGCTTACAGGATAGCACTGCTAGACCTACTGTAATCAGTTGGCTTGTTTCCATTGCCATCTCCCACACTAAAATATGTGGGGTTAGCAAAGGCCCCCAACAAAATATGCCAGTGTGCTAAAGGCCTCTTCTGTGACCAACCCACTGACACCCATTCCTTTAGTTCTGGACACATACACCTACCACATTAGGAGTTAGGTAGCTCAAAGGGCATTGAACTAACCACTCAAATGAGTTGCTCAAATACTGTAATAGGTATAGCATAAATATTGGCAATGAGCAAAGAAATGGTGGATAGACTTAATCACAGGAGACTTGGCGATGCAGTCTATTGTACAAATCCTATGCTATAGACCGGAGGTTCCCAACCACTGGGGTACCAGGCCACAAAATGTTGGCTGCTAGGTTGTGGTATAAGTCCCATGCTTGGACCCCCATCTGTCCACCTGGGTGAGTGGCTTTCAACACCAGCAGTCATGTGCAGGGTTAAAGCAGGGTGGCAGGGCAGCCGTGGGAGGGTGGTGGCAGCCAGCTCCATGCGCTCCGTCCCACTCCTGTGCTGGTCTTCAGTATAAAAGAGGTTGTGAACCACTACTATAGACATTGGTACTTCATTGTACTATTTCTGCTGCAAATTGCAGGCTATTGCTAGAATGTCACATGATGGAGACGTTCACCCTTTATCATAGTGAAATCTTTCTTGTTGTGGATGTATTTGAACACTCCTGATTGGCAGTATAAACAAGACAGTTGCATCAAGCTAAACCCTGAGATTAAATCTGGTCTCTAGGGCAAAGCTACAGTTATTAGTACTTACTCCTGTTTATAAGCAGAGTGCTCTAATCTTTTCCTCATAACTTTTTCCCCCCACATCTGTTATCCATCAAGGAAGTGAGGTTAGGAGAAGCTGTGCAGATGGCTTTAAGGCACCCTACATATTACACTAAGAAGCATCTGGGCATGCTGTATATTTCTTGGAGATACAACTGTCACTTGAGGGCTTCCACCTTTGCTATTTATTACCAAATAGTTTCATCTTTCCTGCTCTGAGGTTCACAAGGTGCATTTTGCTCCCTCCTTCCCCTTAAATACAGGGTCCTTTGTGATGAAAGATACAAAATATAGTTCTGGTGCCAGAGGATTAAACTTTCATCATCTGGGTTTGATACTTAGACAGATTCACAAAAGGAAATGAGGGCTAATATCTGCTGCATGCCAGGATCTACTGATCCTTCTCGGAACATATGCCAATATTTTAAATGAGGGCACATTTAAGCCTTTTGCACTGGGGAATACTATATCTTCTTAAAACACAGATTCTTTTTTTTCATCACAATGCTTAGCTCAGTAGAGACTGGAGGCAATTGTCTCCACTTTTCTAATAGAGCATCCTGTAGTGGAAAGGGGAAAGGAAATAATGGTGAGAGAGGCCTAGTGGTGATAAAAAAACAGCTAACCTGCTCTTTGTTTGCAATGCAATTTAGCATTAAGAAAACCTGGTGCAGTGTTGGACTGGCTACACAGATATCATGTCACCGAGCAGCCACACACTGGTACAGTCCAAAGTATTCACCTAGGCTCCAGGGGTGAAATCTTTTCTCCATTGAAGACAATGGACTTTTGCAATTGCCTTTCATGAGCCAGGATTTCACACCAGACCTCACTAGAGGTTGGGGTTTCGTGTTTATTACAAATCAACGGACCACATTTCAGTGGAAAAAGATCCCAACTCTGGCCCGATAAGAGTCAAGCTTATCATAGATATATTCACAGGAAATGTTTCTCCACCCATGTGCCACCATCTAGACAAAGCACTAGAAAGGATTATATCAGAAAGAACAATCTTGTACAGGCTGACAAATGGACTACATGACCTTGAAAGACATATTTATCCGAACTGTTTAAGAATCTTGAGCAGGGAGGGAGACAGCATGTCTCAGAGCCCCAGACTATCACAAGAAAGCCAGTTTTCCTGGAATTTCCAGTGCAGCTTTGCAGACCTAAAGGTTCATATGGTTTTGATAAGTGTTTGAACTGAAACTTTAAGGAGGTTCACTTACCTCAGTAATCCCAATACAGTGAGATGTACTTATCACCTGAACAGACCATGGGGCCAGAAGCACTGTTACCTTATTGCTATAAAGCAAAAATCACTAGGCATTAAAAAAAGAATCATAGGAAACAGGGGTGTGCAAAGCGGGCCCGATTTGATTCAGATTCGGCCTGAATCAGGGACAGTGATTCGATTCATTGATTCGGATCACTGTCCCTGATTCAATTCAGCCGAATCTGAAGATTCGATGCTGATTTGGAGAACCAGTGATTCAGACATAGACACAGCTTTAAATATTTTTTCTACATACCTCGAGGTACCAGCGTGACTTGTGAATGCTGTGATGCTGGGGCCCATGAAGCATCCCACAGGAGTGTGGGGGGGCCCTCCATGTGCTCAGTGGTGAACCCAGAAGTGGGCCAGATGTACTTCCAGTCCACTTCTGGGTCTGCCAGGGAGTGTGCGGGGGGCAGCCCCCTGCACTCCCCTGGGTTGGCAATCAGCTGTGGGGGGACCCTGGGTGCCCCCCAGACCCAGGAGGCACCAGTTACTGACCCAGTGGGGCACAGGGGGGCCCCCCGCATGCTCCCCAATGGACCTGGAAGTCAACCGGAAATCCTTCTGGTCCACTTCCAGGGTGTGCTGCTGAGCATTCTGGGGAGCCCCCCGTGCTTCTGTGGGACAGTCCATACACCCCAGGATCACAGCACTCACAAGCTACCAGGTACCTTGAGGTATGTAGAAAAAACATTTAAAACTGTGTCTATGTCCAAATCTCTGGATCTTTCCAAATCTCTCCGAATCGATTCGGAGGGTTCCAACTGAATCTGGAGAGGTTAAAGGGTCCTCTGATTTGATTTGGATTTGGAGATTCAACCACCCATTCAGGCCAAATCTCCTCCAGATCAAATCAGGGACTGAAGCTTCACACAGCCCTAATAGGAAACTCTCCCCATTCCCTTCCTCTGCTGAGAATTTCTAAAGCATCATCATATCTATGAGATAGCAGTGAAAAACTTTCATCATGACTAATACTGATGGATCACAGCACACATCAGAGATACTCTTCAGCACCTCAGTGAAATTTCTTTATTGTCATTCTGGATGGCAAGCCAAGCAGAAACTAGATCCAGGTGGCACCTTCAAGACTAATTCATTCAGACAGGTGCTTTCATAGGCAATAACCCACTTCACCAGATACTATACAGTATACGAGTTTTTGCTTGATAAAGTATCTTGCTGCCTATATAAGCTCATGCCTCTCTAATCCAGGTAGTGTGACTCCAGACTACCTTCTGCCTGCCTTCAGACAAACATGGCTAATCATCTTTTGTGTGGTAAATGAAACTGTGAAACATAAACCAATGTAGCATAAAGTACTTGGAGTCCTACTTGCTCCAACCAGTTGCTCCAGATTGCTCAGCAGTGTGATGATTAGTTTTTACTCAAAACTGGAAGCACCATGGAAATTCGTAAGAATCTCTGATGTTCTTGGAAAATGCCTTGAGGTCTGCTGTGAAGCAGAGACATAAATTCACCAGGTTTTTGAAGTACCCCTTGTAAACTGAATTTATTTTTTAGGGAGCCGTCATTATGTTCTACATAAAATGCTGTCAGAATAAAGCCTTTGGTATTTTTATCCCAAGGATTTTAATGGCATGTTCCTTCAAGCTACTTATTTCTACTGTACCATTGATGGTATGGTGCCTTAAAGATATATGGCCACATTCATGTTTTGGTTACACCCAGGCAATTTCTTTGAAGTCAGGTGTCCAAAACCATAAATATGTGTTTTTGTCCTAGATGTACATACACACACATTATACTGATGAAAGGGGGCGTCTTTCTTCTGGTTTTCAAGAAGCCTAACAAGTTGTGGGAGTTTGCAAAGAGTGGTCATTTGTTCAAACATCATGTGTACATGTGTTGCATGTTAAGATTTCTCTTGTATGACAAGAAAAAGAATGATCTTGTGGTTAAGGCAGTGCCTCAGGACTTAGAAAATCTGGGTTCAATTCCTATTCCAGCTGCAAGTTTTTTGTGGGAGCACAGGAAAGTCATTTAACTTATCTATGCAGCAATGCTCAGTCTGTAAAACAGTTAATAACAGTTGCATTGTCTCTCTCATCTATATTCATATGCACTGCAGATTGTCTAATTAGAGTGTCCTAATTACATGTCCTTAATTGTGTGTTTGTGCAATGCCAAGCACCAAAGGGTACATATTTCAGTTCAGCTTCCTAAGAGGTAACCTTGTGAAAAAAAGAATAAACAGTTGCATCTTAGTACTTTGTGGAACACAGTCCAGTTTCTATACTCAGCATATCCCACCTTAATCCATAGGGGAATTTACATATCACTCTGTACTGAGATGAGAACAGAATCCAGTGCTCCATAAAGGTCACTTTAGGGTGCAGACATAAACATACTACAGATAATTTTCCTCTGATTTTACTCTTTAGTAAGTTTACTCTGCAGTAGTGAGCAGACATACAACTGGCTCTTACGGGCTGATGGCCTGCAGAAGGTGTTATTACAGCACCTGGCCACGAGGAGGTGACGAAAGTGGATTTGGATTGAAGAAACTGCTACCCCAGGAATGGCATTTACTGGGGAGGAACAGAAACATGACTGGTATTGTGGTGTACCTTACTCCTCACTTTGAGGGATAAGTATCCTAGGGTGGTGTGACTTATCCCTATGTAAGATGGTGTACGTCATGCATTCACTCTATTTACTACCGAACAATGTCAAAGTCCATTTCCTTGGCAGTAAACATGCATCTGCACCCCAAGATTACTGCCTCCTCCCCCCCCCCCCAACACTTTTTATTTTGTTGGATTCCCTGATTGGAAAGGTAGAAAATGTCTTCTCTATGGCACACATCATATCCACTAAAGAGAAGAGGGAATCTATTAGTGAACAGATTTTTTACTCTATTAAACAATACACCAAGATAGGATAATGGCAGTTAATCCCTAACATGTAAAACTCTTAGTATGAGGAGTGTAAAAGGCAGAGGATGTTGAGTAATTACAGAAAAGTGCTGTCAATAACACTTTTTGTTTTGAGTGAATGAAAGGAAGCCCTGAGTGCTAATTCTTTGTAATAGAAACATCTGTCCAACTGTCACTCTGGAATTAAATTCATATTCCTCCTTCAAACTTATACTTATTTGGTAACAAGGCAACCTTTATGGAAAATAGTATTTGTGTGGCTGGTGATTTAGCTGCAATGTTAATGATGGGGGAAGGGGGTGAGATGAGGATGAAGGAGTGATAAAATGCAGGAGCCAGCATTCTGGTCAATTTTAAGAAGCCTGATATAAAAGGCAGCTTCCAAAGCCACACATGGTGACAGGGAGTGGGGAAGGCAGCCGGCTCCATCGTTCAGGGCTCCCCACCCCACGGTGGCATGCAAGTGCCGGATGCTGCACGTGTGCCATGGGGAGCCCCGTGTGAGAGAGGTGGCTCTGCTCCTTGCCACCACATGCAGCTCTTGGAACTGGCTGGAGCCACGTTTTGCTGAGCAGCAGTGCCTGCACAGGCCATGAGCACCCCGAGGGCCCACCGCCTGCTGCTGCTGCTGCTGGTGGGGGCTTTGTGCCATGTGGGGGGGAGTGTGTGTGTGGGGGGTCCCCCACACTGCCCAGCCTCCTTCAACAGTATCACCACAACCCCCCACACATATACACACACCCTGCAACATATTTTATACCCCACCACACAGCCACACCCCCTCACAAACCCCACACATGTACACACCCACCCCACAACCACACCTCACATACAACATACAAGAGTAAGACTTTTTTGAGCTATTGTGCAATCACCTCTATATGCACTATGCAAACATGAACCATGACAAAAAATTAAAATAAAATTAAAATATGCTGTAGTAGATATTTGACCTTTAGTTCATGATTTCTTTTTGGGGGTTTTTTTGGTTTCCTGTTGACAACCTCCCCCCTCCCCAAAAGAGTAGTTCTGGGGGCAAGGGGAAGGATTTCCAGGGGAAAGACTTCTGGTCCCAAGATGGTCCGAAGACGGGGGTGGGGCACTTGCCAAGGGATGGGGCTACCCATGTGGCCCTAGTCTGCTCAGAGCTCATTAAGTGGTTCTCCAGTTGCAATAATTGCCCACCCCTGCCCCAGTGGCATCAGAAATTTGAGAAAGGGTTCTAGGACAGGTTTAAAAGGAATCCAGGCTTATACAATAGCTTAGGGGAAATGAGGGCATGGCCTTTTCTGAGCACAATCAGGAACATTATGATATGAAAGAGAAAGAGCTCAGCAGTGATGTTTGGCTTTGTTCGTGGTACATCTGGTCCTTTGCCTTGCCTCTGTTATCGATGTGTTAACAGAAAAGAAATGCTTCTGAAATGAAAAAGCCAAAAGCCTAGTTGGGCTGTAGGGGGGAAAATGTCAAGTGCTATTCATTGCAATTTGGTGCAACTCAATGAAGAAATTCAGAATGGAAAAGGAAATATTACCAATCATTGGGGGCCGGGGACAGGGAGGGAGAGCAAAGAGTGTCTGGAGAGTAATTGAATTAGATAGAATTTTTGCCTTTAAATGTATATAATCTTCCTTTTTCATAAGAAATTGCAACACAATAATGATGTGGGAGCAAATGGTATCAGGTCTGGTCATATGCATGAGTCATAAACATAAAACTAGAGAAAAGAGATGCTAGGGAGGAGAGAAAAAAACAGAAAAGGACTTTGGGAACATAAAAATATAATCAGTGCAATGAGGGTCAGTTTGGAACAAAGCACGTGGGTAGATCTAAGAAAATATAGCCTCACTAACATGCAAACCTAAGAAGCAACTACCATGAAAGAGGCTGTGGGTACAACTCTAATATATTTCCAGGAGGCCCCACCCAAAAGGGCAAAGGCCAAGGTGGGAAGCAGAAGTGCCCAATTTTGGGACACTCTGGAAACCAAAACAGTCCCTCAGATCACTTAGAGCTATCTCAGTCTGCTATGGGCTTCCACATATCTCATAATCTTCTTCTACCACTAAGTCCCCTATCTTCTACCACAACACTTCCAGCACCATGCATTAGAAAGGAGGCAGAGAGCTAACATGGTAAAAGCTATGTGCACACTGCTGTGACTGGTCATGTAGATAGATCTTGGCTCACTTTAAACTAGCCAAGTCAGGTACTACTAGTAGTGTAGCTGTGGAAGCACAGAGCTTACAATCGGCTGCAAAATCCACTGGAAGTTGGGTAAGTACTAAGGCTGTGTGAAACAGAACCAGTCCATTTCACCTTGAGTTTTGATGGTTTGATGGGACAGCGTTCTGTTTCAAAATTCATTTAGATTCGAAACAGCTATTCCATTCTGTTCCATCGAAACAGAAAGGCTGTTTTGACACTGTTTCAACATTTTGCTGGGGACGGAAAGCCAGCCCAGCTGGGTTGACTTCCCATCCCCCACACTACATTGCTCAAGTGGTGGGAAGTCAGCCCAGCCCAGCCCAGCCCAGCCCAGCCCAGCACGATCTAGTGCGGGGGATGGGAAGTCAACACAGCTGGGCTGACTTCCCGCCCCCAGCACGATCTAGCACTGGGGATGGGAAGGCAACCCAGCTGGGCTGACTTCCCGTCCCTAGCGAAACATTGAAACAGCATCAAAACAGCCTTTCTGTTTCAACAGAATGGAACAGAACTGCTGTTTTGAATCGAAATTAAATTCTAAACAGAACGCTGTTCTGTTGAGCCATTGAAACTCAAGGTGAAATGGAAGAGTGCCGTTTCGCACAGCCCTACTGTCTATCCTCTAGAAACAAAAGCCAGACCAGGCCTGTTCTCCTGTATGCTGAATTGAGTGCTAAAATGGAGTAATGCCAGTTTACCCCCCCGCAAAGCCACCAGTCTTTCTTCATATAGGTACTATGCAAACTTCAAGTTCCCTGGTGTTATTTTTCAGTACTTTTAGTTATGTCTGGAACTTAGAGGGGCAGAAGTTTCCAACAGCTAAGAACTAATAGGGAGGAAATACAGGTGTAATTCTATGGTCCTCGGGGAAATTTGGTCTAAAGGTTTGAGTCAGATTAGGGGTTCTCTCATCAGAGAGCTTCTGATAGATCAACCTTCATTAATACACTCTCCCTACCTGCTTCAGGGTTATACCAACCCCAAGAAGAACAGACACGCAATACAGATGCTGTAAGAAGGGCATGGCCTAATTGCAACGAGACAGATCAGAAACAATGATAAAACATAAAAGTCTTTCAGATGGTCTCTGAAGCTGAGAGAGGCAGACGACTCCTCCTCGATTTATTGGTGCTCTGCCAGGGGATTCCCCAGAGATGGAAAATAGAACCTCTGTTGTCCACTTGGGCCCAGGAAATAGAAATGATTAAAAAGGACATTCCTCAGCTACTACCAGAACTAATGATCTGATCCATGCACAGGCCAGCCTGCAAAGTTAAGATCTGGTTGTTCACATCGATAAATGAAATAAAACATTACTTTTTTTTCTTCTCCCTCCTCTAGACCTTTAAATAACTCCATCATTTGATTTCAGTGGGACTACTGAAACCAGCCAAAACAAACATCACATCCAAAAAGCCTTGGATTGTCTCTCTCAGGGTTTTCCCTCCTCCACACTCCTTTCGGTAGATAAGTTGAAAGAGGAAAAACAAATGTTGGTCTCTGTCTTCAGCACTCACACACAATGGGAATGCTATTTCAGCCGTGACATGCCCTGGAGGGAAGTATAAAAAGCTTCATTCTACTCTGTCTTACTGTGTAAGACATCATTACACCATGAAACATAATACTTCTACACTCACACCTGAAATGTAATCTACTCTCTTCTCTCTCCCTCTGAGTAGGAGCTACTACTCCTGTTTTTTTATGCAGGATATTGTTTTCACTGTCTGTGATGTACCAAGGGAATTATTAGCTGTTGTCCTCCAGCTATAAATAATCTTCCATCACGCTTGATGGATTGGGATTAAAGAAAAAAAATCCTCGTCCTCTGGGCAATACGAGTGGCAATTCAATAACACAGTGTGAATAACCCCAATCTCGATATCACTATTGCACTCACCATTAGGAAACAAGAGTTGGAGAGTTGCTGAGAAGCTTTGTTCACCTGTCTGGAGAGAGACTGTTTTGTTCTAGCAAGAATACATAATTAGTACCTGAATCTCATTCTTGTCTAGTCTATGATCTTGTATCATAGAGTGCAGGCTTTGGGAACTGTCTCAGAGATGAAGGTCTATTAACTCTGTAAATCTAGCTGTATGCCAGAGTATTTCCTGTTACAACATTGCCTTCTTCCTTTAAGTATGTTCAGTCTTGAAAACCTGTCCAGCACCTCAGGCATGATGCTGTACCTCCTACCTCCCAATGAAATTGGTAGGAGTTAAAGATGCTGACTCAGGAGGGGCTTAGGACCTTATGGTTAGGAACAGACATTACACGTAAAGCAGTTTAAGTGATCAGAAACTGGTTTAAACCTGTAACAGAACAGATGTTCAGTGCACATAAACCGGTTTTAAAATGGCTGAAACCAGTTTGAGATAAACCTGGTTGCATGTAGTATCAGACTTAACTGATTTGGGTCAAACTAGTTTATGCAATGTCTGTTTCAGACCCCTTGCTGGTTTAAGTTAAATCACAGTCCTTCAGCATCCTGGCATGCTCTCTGGGGTGGGTGGAGCTCTTTGCTTCACAGCAGAGCTGGCCCCTCCCCTCTGCTCCCTGGCTGCAGCTCTGGCAGAATGCAGGTGTCTACCTGGCTTCCCCCTGCTCCCTTCCTCCCCTCACCACTCCCTGCTAAGCAGGGATTTCCCCATCTCCTCTGCTTTACAGACACCTCAGCATTAGCTAGCAGACCATATGCTGGCTATGGTCCATGCTGTGGCAGACAGGACAAAGAGAGAATCAACAGGTAGCTGGTAATGTCCCTGTGTTGTTTTCTTAATGGAGCGATAAACACTGAGTTAGGGGTGAAAAACACTGTGTTATCAATTCCCTGCTGAGCCTGCTGTGGGGGGACCCCTCCCTAATCAGAGCGTCCTGCCAGGGCCTGGTCATGCCGCCCCCCCACCCCAGCTCAGCACTATGGAAGGAAAAGGAGGGCTGCTCTAGTGCTCCCTGGCTTCTAGCTTGAGCCACTGCAGGCATGTGCCTGTATTTTTTTGCAGTCCAGCGGGGATGTTTGTGTGGTTACAAACTGATCCAGCCTAGCCAGGTTAGAACTAACTTGAAAAGATTGAATCAATTTAGGCTCAGACTTTTTGAATGTCTGTCCCTAGCCTATAGGAATAAGTCCTCAACAAACCAGCTTGTTGATTATCATGCCTCCCAACAAAGCCAGTGAGCTATGTCCTTGGAGGTGCTGGGCTCTTTAGTGCTGGGGATTAAAGATACTTGGCAGATGTTCATGATGGTGACAATAGTGACAATTGCTTATACGAAAGTAAAAATTAGGTAAGTATTTTTTATTCCATCTTTATCTGTTTTCTTATGTGATTCAGCAGCAGTCAACAAGCAATTGACACTTAATGCTTTGTGATCATCTACCTGTGGGGACCACAAGCAGTGCTCTATAGAACCACTATCAACCGTAGCATAAACAGTAGCATAACAAGGGGTGGGTGAGTGGGGCAGTAGCCCCAGGCACCAACTTAAAGAGGGCGTTGGAAAGGCAGCCTTCGTGGACTCTTTACCAGGATAGTAGATAGTAGCACCAGGGACAGTGGGAACTTGGTGCAGGGGAACCACAACAGCAGCAGTAGCAGCTGGGGTTTTTGAGTCTCCAGGGCAGTCCCTGGAGTCAAAGAGTCTTTGAGTCTCTTTTCTCCCCTCTCCATGCTCTCCAGTACTTGGCACCCATCTCCTCCAAGATGCCAGGGGATGGGAAAAGAGGTGGTGTTGCACAGGGCAAAAAAACCTGTTAGTTATGCCTCTGATAAGGCACCATGATAAGACACCATTACCCTAGCAGGTGTCAGCTAGTTGCAAACAGACAGACATCCCTGTAGCAGGTCTTGGTCACCATTCAAAAGATTAAGCATTTTTTTCTGCTGATAAAGACTGATATGTACCCAGCTTGAATGACTGGGGAGTTAGGCTATCATGAGAAGGAAGATATTCATGAATCCATGCAGATTCAGTTGACTGTTCAGGATTTGAAGGTGCGAAGAGCAGGCATAGGTGTTTGTGAGCAAAAGTAGGCCAAGCTGTGACTTCTTGGAAAACCTGAGTCAAGAGAGCACACACCTGCTACAATATTCGTCACTGTTGTACTGAACAGCATTTCTTGCTGTTTTCCTATGAGACACTCCTGAATGCTGACCAGCCCTCATTGCTGTTGCTTTTTTTGGCTGACATTGAACACTGAGCAGCCCAACCCTCCTTCCATCCCTTTTGGCTAACAGTTACAGCAATGGTTAGCATTGAATGTGGAGCATTCCTCATCACTGCTGCTCTGCTGACTGTCGTGGTTTCACTAGGTAACATCAACCTGCCACTGCAGAGTAGCTGTAAGGATAAAAACATATTGCAATCTGGATTGTATTGTACTAAGGGGTATGCCACCTGCAAACCAGAAAGCAACCTGCTGACAGCTAAGCAGTTATTTGGGTGGTGATAGACTGACAGCACCCAGAAAAAGAGAGAAACTATAGCATCTAGAACTACACTTACTGCTGCCCAAGCTAACTACCATGTATGAAAAGCATTAGAACTGAAAAGAAAGCACTGAATTATCAGCTTCAAAAGCTCCAGTTGCTACTTCCTATTAGTGCAATTCAAGGTGTTGGTTTTGAAAGCCCTAAATGGCCTGGGCTCTATGTACCTAAGGGGCTGCATCCGCTCTTTCGTTCTACTGCAGTCCCGAAGGTCGGCTGAAAACAACTGCCTGCAAGTTTCATCGGTGCACAAAGTTCATTTGATAAGAATACAGGGGAGTTGCTCCCCCGATTTGAAACTCTCTCCACCTGGGGCCCATCAGAACTAGATGTGCATTTTCTGGAAGCACTTTTGGGTAGGCTTTTAGTAGGCAGGGTTAAGTTTTGGCATATTGTCTGAGGCACTGTTTTATTACTCTCTCATTTTAATATTTTATCTGTTTTTATTACAGGCTGTCCTGAGGGTGTTATATAACTCAAACAAAATATAAAAAGGGCCCACGTGGCTGCCTTAAGCTTCCATTTTTACATACAAAATTGTATACATATGTGTATGTTCCCAAATTCTGTAGGTCCAAATGCACATGACCACCTACGCCAGAGTTACCACTGTAACATACTCTGATATCCATTATCTAAATATTTGTGTGTGCCATGTGCTCTGTAGAGGTTTATCTAATTTAGAAACCTGCCTCTGCACTGACCACTACCAAGTGCATTAAACAGTAACCTGAAAGCAAACAGTTGTGGAATAATGGGACCGTAGAGGTAACCCTCATTAGTTAGCGTATGGGATATACCCTAAGTAGGAAAGTTTTTATTCTTTATACGAGATTTTAATATAACAGAACCGTTGATGTTCTCATTATCCACATGCATGCCTAAATGCTTGATGCAAGGGGTTCCATGGGCTAATTCTGTATCAGATTAAAATGCATTTCCTTGTATCTATTTGAAAACACCTGTCTTTCAATTTAGTTGAATGCCACCTCCTTGCTCTGCTGGGCACGAGGGTTGGAATGGATGCTCAATACACCTACTTGTCCTATTTGGCACATGTGGCAGTTCCCATCTTGCATTTCTGTACTCAGGGTTCAGAACTGTTCAGGGAGTTTGGCTGGAAAGCTGGTTCTACAACATCAGAAAATAGGTCTCCAAATATTTTCCAATCGTGTTTTCTTTTTGTAGAATCTACTTTTTTTCCTCCTCTAGTTTCTCTCCCCCTCCTCTGCTCCCATTCTGGTCTTCTCTCTCCTTCCTCCTCGTCTCTATTTTATTTTTTATTGTCCCTTTCTCTTGCCTCCCCATATACAAGACTTCCCTTAACTCCATGCAGTTCTGGAGTAGACCTAAGGTAAAAGCTCTCATATACTGAGATGTATTGGTACTAGAAATGGTTGAAGGTGAAAAAAGAAATCTGTTAAGGACCCAGCCCTGTGAGTGCTATAGCATTAGCATCTCCCAAATTCAATTCTTTCAACATAAATTTTGATGAAATGTGTCCAATCTTCCATTGGATATTTCTTAGCAGAAGCTTTCAATATTAGAAGACATTTAAAAAAAAAATCCCACAACATGTTATTAAGTTGTAATATCATGGAGAAGTAGGGCTGGAAAGGACCTTTCACAAGGTCAGCTAGTCCAGCCCCCCTACTCAAAGTGGAATCATCTCTGACTATATTTACAAATGTTTGGATTTAAAATGTTAAAATAAAGATTTTAAAAAAGCAAGCACACGCACTTGCCAGAAACTGAGTTAAGGGGAATGAAATGAAGTGTGCCAACTGATTTCTGCAACTTCCCATTGGAAATAATTTTTTTTCTAGTTAAAAACCAAAAAACCAACATTAACAAGTTTTTAGGTTATAATTTCTTGCAGGAAAACTTGGGTTCCTGAAAAGCTCCAGTGAACAGAATTTACCTATAGGTTTCTCATTAAAGCATATTATAGAGAGGGCTAGCTGTGATATTTAGATCTAGATCCAACCTCCAAAATGTGAGAAATCTAGGATTGACTCTTCTGTTTTTTCCTTTTCTTTTCTTTTTTTCCTATGGGAGGATCTCTTTGGATTTGAAATGCAAGTTATAAATAACTTGAAGTAATAATAATACAACTGAGGAATCAAACACTAAATAAAACTTCATTAATGTAAAATCAAACTGCCCACATTTCAACAGCCTGGCCTATAAGTTTTTCACAGGACTTTGACTGTAGTCTTAATGTGCATCCTTATATTTGCTTACAAAAGCCAAGTAATTCTGTCTCTATGTTTGGTGCATGCAAGTCTTAGTTCGGAGGAAAAAAATATCTGGTTTCCCTGTATCTTATGCAAAATAACATTAGTATCTATTCCAGGGGTAGTATCTGGAAGCTGCTTTTGAAATAGTGATCTATATTGTATAGTGTTCTGCTGCGAGAAATCCAGCAGAGGGAACTAACAATCTTTATTCTTTAGAATAATTTGGAAATCAGCAATCCTGGTGCACCAACAGAGTTAAACATGGCACTTTTCAACTTGTGTTCTTTGAAAAGATGGCGTGGGGGTGGGAAAAGGACAGGCAGCATCAAGATGGAAAATGACAAAGTCAGTGGAGGAGGAAATTGCATTTGTAAATATCAGACTTCTGTAGATGACCTTAGGTTTTAACCTTGTGTTTTTTCGGTACCATTAGCAACTGACAGAGTCCCGAAACAAACAAGTCAGTGTATGAAGGGTTCAGGACATTGTAATAGGACTCAGAGTCTTGACTCTGGCTTATTAGCCTCAATCCTGTCTATGCTGATAATGGCTGACAGCAATTATCACTGTTCTATAGCTTGCGTGTAATGAGATGATAGTTTGGGCCTGCTTCCTAGTGGTTATCACCACAAAGACACATCACAGCTAGCTTCCCTATGGAAGTTTCATTAGACACACCAAGGAATAAATTGGATCATACAGACAAAAATTTCTCAATCCCAGAATCCCAATGCACTTGCAGAAGAAATTGGTTTGACATTGCCTACTAACACACAACTTTAGAGTACAGGCATTTTATTACGTAATGATATTTTACATGTATATAGCATGTTGCAAAAGTAAGCATCGGTATCCTAATTCTAGAAATGGGGAAACTGAGGAACAGAGAGGCTAAGTGACTGGTAGAGAGTTAGGCAAGAAGGTAGGGCACGGCAGCACCTTAAATACTAACTTGTTCAGGGAAGCACAAACTGTTGTAGGCAACATCTCACTTAATCGGCTAGGGAACAGGATGTTGCTACAAAAGCTTGTACCTCTCTGAACCTGTTAGTGTCCAAGGTGCCACCCTGCCCTATCCTCTGCCTGACTTCAGACTAGAATGGCCAACTACTTCTGGGACAAGGTCACAGAGCTGGTCAGTAGCAGGGCCCTTTTCCATACAGCACATCCTGCTGTTCCACTTTCAGGTTAGCAGTTTCCAGACCACCCCTGTGCAAGATCCCACAGGAATGATGCAATTAAGTTATCACAGAACCAAGGAGAGGAACCACACTTATGGTGGAGAGAGTCTAGAAGTTTTGAGACTTTTTTCCAGTGATATTCAGCAGTATGGAAAGGAGGATCATGTGTTAAGGAAAGAACACAAGTTGAGAACAAGGTACAAGAATTTCCAAGCTAGCAGATGGTGGGAGGAAAGGACTGGGGAAGAGTAGAAGAGAAAATGTAGATGGAGGGAAGTTGGATGGCAAGAGATGGATGAACTAAGCTGAGGGAAGAGAGATTGTGGCTGTAGATGAGAACACTGGTGAGAGCAAGACCAAAGTACAATATCTACAGCAAGGTTTTTGAGTAACAGTGTCATTCTGTGGTTCAGCAACAAAATTATGAGACAGTTTTCCTCTCTGGCAATAGTACCTGATAGAAATCTTTTCTTTCTGCAAGTCTACAGGACCAGAAATGGACCCAGGGCTCTTCCAGATCATAAAACCTATAGAACCATTGGAGTTTGCTCTGCTTTCATTTATACAGGAAAGTACGTGGCGTTCTTTGAGGGAGACCCATAGTAGCAGCCTTATGAAGACTATGCAGGCAATGAGGTCCACCCTAACTCCTCAAGGTGAAATCCATGACTCCCCCAACTGTTGCCATTCTTCTTATAGATTCATAGGTTGTAAGGCTGGAAGGGACCTTGGAAGATCATCGGATCCAGCCCCCTGCACCAAGCAGGAAAGATAACTGGGGGTCAGGTGACCCCAGCAAAGTGACTGTCCAGTCTCCTCTTGAAGATTTCCAGGGCAGGTGATTGCACCACGTCTGGAGGGAGCTTATTCCAATTGTTACCAATACCCAAGTACAAAGAGTGAGATCTTTTCAGCTGATTGTGGCTGTGAAGTTGGTGAAGGGATGAAGCAATCTCTCCTGGAGGAACTGACTGATATTATACTTCCACAGGGTTATCACAAACAAGTCAGGGGCTCACCATTGATTAGATCTCTGTGGAGATGGAGTTCAAGTCAGAAAACTGTGTGCTAGCATCATGAATTTGCGATAAGAAAGGATTTTGTAAAAATAGAAGAGTTTTGAAAGAACTTTGGAGATTTGTAGCAATGCAGAAAATAAAGCATAAGTATCTCTAGAATGGATGCCCTCTGCCTTGGCATAGGTAGTTCTGCCATCAACTTCATTTACATCTGAAGCAGGTCTCATGAGACTTATTCTCCATTCATTTCTTAGGCAGTATTCCCAGAGCCACTGAAATTTTTTCATGAGTAAACTCTTCAGGATCAAGTTTTGAATGCAAAGTTGACTTGCTTCTGAGACTATAACATAATCATTTGATGATGTACTGGAAGACAGACTCTACCTTACCCTGTACATAAAGTCAAAATAAAGTAACATTATCCCAAAATAAATATTTGGTAAAGAATTTATGAACACTGCCTCTCCCCATGCACAATTCTACTGCATCAGCTTTAGGGACTGAGTGACACTGAAAACTTGCTATATAAGTACTACAGCTCTGATGCCTGTTAATTAATGTCTCCCATCCTCCAAGTTATCCAATGATTTACTGCTTCCTTACCAATACTACATTGTAAATAACACCTAAACACAAGGTAGAATTCCCATGGCATTTGTCTTAGGGACTCATGCAAAACAAGTTTAAGAGCTTTCCCCAGTTATGCCAATGGGCTTGGCTCAGAAACTTAAATCAGTTAACTACCAGGAAATATCCATTGATTTCAATGGAGTTATTTCTGGTTAACAGCTGTATAAGTGAAACCACAGTTAGACCTTTCTTATCTTTAATGTTTCGAGAGGAAACATTGGCCATACAGTTAAAATATTGTTGTAAGGCACGTTTTACTTTAGGCAGTCCTAACACAAAATGGATCCTAAGCTAAAGCAATGTTCATTGAGCTTGTTTTCTTCCTGAGGAGACTGTATTATAGCTCTGGCAAGTCTGCCTCCTGGGAATCTGGCAAGATCAGTGAGTTGGAAATTAGTTCCACTGCACATGATCAATTAGTTGTGCATTTTGAAACTCTAGGGCCACTAGCCTCATCTCTTCCTTCCACATTTATTTTGGAAGCTGTACAAATAGTTGCTATGAAAATTACAGGAACCAGAGCTTTGGAAATGAAAATGGCACCCAATAGAGTATTCATGATCCAAAACAAAAAAAGTCTATCCTGGAATAAATGATATTAAAAAAAATAATCTGCAAATTATCTTTGCCCTGGAGGCAGTTGGACTTCATAAGAAAGTTCACCATGAGAAAAAGTTCTACATTGAACCAGACTTACAAAAACAGTATTTGTTCATAGAACTCACAGCAAACTGTAAGACATTTTCATATTCAACCAGGCATATGAAGGGAAGGCAAATGAAACATTTCAAAGCATCTGAGAATGTTAATGCCTCTGGTGAGAGCTTTACATTAAAAAGAAAATTCTGTTAAAGTGAAGGAAATTTTACAAGATTCAGTATAGCTCTTCTGCAATACCCAGAATCTGCTCCCTCCATACTTTATGATCTCTGGACATTAATGGTCATTCCAGAATTATGAAGCACTTAGATCCAGCAACAAAACTTTAGCTTAATTATATATTTTAAATAGTTATTGACTTTAAAAACAAAAATTAAGGATCAGCAATGTTACTGTTGTGAGACTAATGCTTTTCTTTTGACTTTTATTTCCTTAGCACAAATACATATACAAAGACTTGGCAGGTAATTAGCCAATAACAGAACTACCATCCAACATTAGAAATTCTATGTATACCATATAGTGAATACCCAGTTATATATATATAGGTATTCACTATATGGTATACATAGAATTTCTAATGTTGGCTGGTAGTTTCATTGTTGGCTAATTACCTATCAACTCTTTGTATGTGTATTTGTGCTAAGGGAATACATTTCAAAAGAAAAGCATTAGGGGGACACACACACACACACACACACACACACACACACACGTAATTCATGTCCCTAAAGCGGATGCAATCTGCAGACATCATATTTGGGTCATACTTTTTAAACTTCCTCTGAAAACACAAGACCTGTACAGTTCTGTCCTACATCATGAATTTGAAATACTTGTCTGTGTGTATTTGCACTAGTGGCATGTGTCAGCAGTAGCAAAGTATAGATGGGCAGGGTACCAACCCTGGCTGCCCATGTTGATAATGCCACAGAAGGGCCACTAGAGAGTTGCCAACCTGCCACTGATGCCTGGGCCTGGCCCCTGTTGCCCAGGGCACAGACCCCAGTTGTTACACCTCTACATAAGGCACACCTTTTGTTAACAATCATTTCCATTAGCTAAATTATTCCATTACTGAATATAATTATGTAGCCCTTGGTAGAAGGGTTTCTGGACCCAAGCCAAAACCCATCTTCCAATGCTGCTGACCCTTTTTGACACTGAATGTTTTTTTTAAGTGAAGAATATCAGTTGATACTAGATAGGATACTCCATTAAAGAATGTTGTACATTATCTCCAAGGATCAACATGAAGTTACAGACCAAATCTTGTGCTTCTTATTCAAACATGTTTCCTAGTGAAGCCAGAAATTTTAGTCCAAATATGGGATTCAGTCACTGGATCGTACTCATCACAGCTGGGATATACCTACATGGCATGATTCAGAATCACATACAACCGGAGGTAACTAAACACTGCAGGGTAAATTAACTTGACTTGAGCACCTTAATAATATGACTATACTGCTTCCAGCACCCAAGCTAGCTTAACTATCTCCCCATAGTCATGCCAGGTAGACATACCATCAGTCATAGGGGGACTTGAATAGTCATTCTTGTATAAGAAACAACTATTAAGAAAATCCTCTCCTGATACCATTGACTCCATATTTCAGGGCAGCCAGACCTGAAACTCTATTTACAAAATTAGGATTAGATAAAGAAAAAAATATGGCAAATACCTTCAGAAACATCTAGGGATTTGGTGGTCTAGTTCCCATCATATCTATGTTTAATGTTCTACTGACCCACTCAAACAGTAGAGTTAGCATAGTTAAGGTACAGTAATTTCTGTAGCCACCAGCACACAAGGGAGTAATGTGGCTAACATCACATCCAGCCACCTTTGTTTCTACAGCCTGAGTAAGTGGTATCCATTTATCACTAGGCTGACTGAAGCAGCTTTTGGCAAAAGTCTGAAGCAGGACTCAGACTTGCATGCCTGGAGACAGAGCAAGTCATCTTAGCTGTACACTGCAATTACAGCCCACTTATTGTACCTAAGTGGCAAGTGATAATTGCCATAGTCTAATGGGAGATTAGACTAGACTAGATTGTTAGTCTAGCAGTCACTTAACAAAAGTGGCACAGGCATCCTGTGTGTAGCATGTGGCTGATCATGGAAAAGACAGGCAACATAGTAGTAATCAGGGCAGAAAACAGAGCAGCATACAAACAGGGGAAGAAGATCTGAGTGGCATGATGTGGTGAGGGCATAGGTCTGATTTGTGGTACACCTGCCAGGAAGACTGGCCTGCACTGATAATAGTAAATAAAGCAGTGGAACCAGTTTATACTGGGGTGAAAGACCAACAAAATGCTTTGATGAAGGTTCAAGTTTTTACTCCATTTCCCCTTATGCAAAACTTTTAGCATAGCCAGACATCCCCACTTGCAATTTCTTTAAGAGACGATTGCTCTCATCACAACCCTTGGACTAGATGTATAATGGAGGTAGGTGTCTACATTTATTTAAGCATTCGTAGAATCATAGAAAATTAGGGTTGGAAGGCACCTCAGGAGGTCATCTAATCCAAACTCCTGCTCAAAGCAGGAACATCCCCAACTAGATCATCCCAGCCAAGGCTTTGTCTAGCTGGATCCTAAATACCCGCAAGGATGGAGATTCTACCATATCTCTGGGTAACCTGTTCCAGTGCTTTACTACCCACCCAGTGAGCAAACTCTCCCTAATATCTAATCTAAACTTCCCTTGCCACAACTTGAGACCATTGTTCCTTCTTCTGTCATCTGCCATCAGCGAGAACAGTCTAGCTCCACCCTCTTTCGCGACACCCCCCTACCCCCCTTCAGGTAGTTGAAGACTGCTATTAAATCCCCTCTCAGTCTTCTCTAGACTGAATAAGTCCAGTTCCTTCAGCCTTCCTCATAGGTCATGTCCCCCAGCCCCGACACCATTTTTGTTGCCCTCTGCTGGACCCTCTCCAATTTGTCCACATCGTTTCTGTAGTGGGGGGCCCAGAACTGAACACAGGACTCCAGATGTGGCCTCAGCTGGCCTCACCAGTGCTGAATAGAGGGGAAAAATCACTTCCCTTGACCTGCTGGCAACACACCTACCAATGCAGCCCAGTATGCCATTAGCCTTCTTGGCAACACTGTCACACTGTTTGATCATGTTCAGCTTATTGCCCACTGTAACCCCCAGGTCTTCTTCTGCAAAGCCACTGTCCAGCCAGTCACCCCCCCCCCCCCCCAGCTTGTACAAGTGCATGGGATTGTCCTGTCCTAAGTGCAGGACTTTACATTTGTCCTTCTTGAACCTCATGAGATAACTTTTGTCCCAATCCTCCAATTTGTTGAGGTCACTCTGAATCTTAGCCCTACCCTCCAGCACATCTACTACCTCCCCCCCCCCCGCCCCACCCCCAGCTTGGTGTCATCTGCAAACTTGCTGAGGTTTAGCAACATTAGCAACATCCAGAAAATGCCTAACCCTAAAGGTGAATAATCTCCCTTGGTACATAGATCCTGCTGGTTTCTGTGAATCATGTTATTAAGTGCCTAGCTCTCCCCATAGGCAGACAAGGTACTTTGGCTAAATATAGGGGAACATAGGTGAGAAATTTGAAGTGCTGTGTTCCATTCAGTTACTAAAGAGCATGAGTGCCTTCAATGCAACACTCTGCATTGAAGTGCTAAAGTCTCTTTTGTGAAACTAATCTTCTGTATACTACTGTATTGTTTTCTATAGCTCAATAGAGTCCTTAAGTGGCTTATCAAAGCCTTTAGGCAGGTATTGGAATCAAGAAGAGAGCTTCAGGTTAATCACTATTGACTTTTAGGAGCAGACAGCAGCCTGAATACTAGGAAAATTGGGAATAGCCCATGGCAGAAAGGTAGGGCCTGGCATAGGGACAACAGGAAAGGAACATTAAAAGCAACCAATCTTGGCCAGAAAAATTAGCCAGGGTTTAATGTAATACCATTTTGACTTAGCTTTCTTCCTCAGTTAAGCTAAATCCAAAGCAAGATGACTCTTAGACTGTGCAATGCATGAACAGTTTGAATGACAAGGGACTACACCAATTTACACCTGATGCAATCTATTTACCGTCTTCTTTAACTTAGAACTGCCTTTATGTACACTAGGCACATAACCTGGGCACGACCTTTGAAATATCTCAGTTTATTGCAAAATGTCTTTTATCCTTACGTACCTCGCTTTTTAAACCAGCTGCATCTTTTCACCAGCTGTGGAGCTTTTCTTCAAGGCAACACTATGTCAACATGCATTGTTACATCCTCAAAACTTTGTTTCACCAACAAAAGATCAAAAGTACCAACAAGGTTTTCATTGCAACCATCAAAGAAACTTGGATTTTCTCAGTGAAAGTAGCCAGCTTCTTTCTTTATTGCCCAATGGAAAAGATAAGGGGAATTTTCTTTCTTCTGTTAGAATAAGTAAGGAACAAGAGGACAGTGGCTTGAAATGATATCTTAATCAAATCTGTTCATCTAAGAGGTTTTATTTCAAGTCTTCACCTGCATTCAGTGCTGGAAATCAATACCTCAAGCTTTTTCCCCTTCATCTTCTGCCTTTCTAACTAACAGAAGATCATTATCTTACAGAAAGACACAACTATTTTCCTCTAAAATGTTTCAATAGATCTTGATTCTGTAAAACAAGCCACTTCTCTGGCAGGCGCTCAGGTTTCTCAGAATAAGTAACCTAAATAAAAGGGTTGATAAACATTACAGCTGCTTGAATCACAATACCAGGAACAATTGAGAAGATCCAATATGTATCCAAGTAGGAGGGCTGGGTGGAACTTAGACCTCTTTTCTTTATAATACCTTCCTCTTTTACTTTACAACTTTGTTGGATTTTGCACGTGTACATCCCCCAACCACTTCCCATTAAGGAATGAACCTTTCCCAAGGTGCTTCATTTTTTGTATCAAAGCGCTGGGTTGGAGTTGGTCAGGAGTCTGGGCTGGAAACATAAGCAAAATTGGAAGTAGTTTATACCATACCTAGACCTCTGATCTGTAACCTTCCTGCTTCCTTATCCAGTGCCCCCCGTAGTTGCCAAGTGAAACAAAAGCTGCTACCTCCTGAAATAGCTCCAATCCAGGCACATCTGAGGGGCATGACCTCTTTAATTAATAACAAAATACTTGTAGGAAGCGAGACTAACAAGCTATTTTACCAGATTTCCTGCTTGCTTGGTTTGAGTGCTGCTTCTCTTTCCCTTCCTTTATTTTAGAAGTGTAAGTCCTTTGAGGCACAGACTCTCTCTTTGCAGGTTTGGGCAGTGCCCAGAACATTAGGGGTGCTGCTCTCGTGAGCAATTTAATTCATGGAAACTGTGAAGAAGATATTTACTTTGCAGTATTAGAATAGAATTCTTTCCTGTATTCCAGAAGGTGGTGGAGCAGGAGGAAGCAATAAAGAGTACTTCTAACTCCATTCTTGATAACACTTTAAATAGCACTAGATGAAAGTTTCAGTCATTGGGATTATTAACTCCAAGAAAGCAATTTGCTTGCAGAGCTGTGATAACAGAATTCTCCAATTGCAAATGGTAGGTAGGCTCTGCGGTGTTGCCTCCTGTTAGATCCTACTACAAAATAGTTCAAATAAGCACACAGTAGCTATTGAGTGGGCTCATCTACATAAGATGTGTACTACGCATAGGCTAATTAGAGTAGGTTGTGCAGTAAACATCTCACGTTTACACATACAGCTCTATTATGGTGCAGGAAACTAATTAACTCCACAGCAGGGTAGCTCTTGTATATACAAGTATGATCCTGCTGCGGAGTTTTTTCATGTGCAGCAGTGCATGTGTAGACACTGACCCAGATGGTTGGGCACAAGGGTGCTTCAGCGCAGGGGCTGCCCGCCGTCCAGCCCCACATTGAAGCATCCCTGTGCCCCAGCCAGGCTCTTCACAGCACGTTGAGCCTGGTCAGAGCAGCCCCAGGCTGACAGGCTGATCCCCTGGATCCCCTGCCAGCCAGGGCTGCTCTGACCCGGCTCAACAAGCTGCAGCCCCAGGTGCATATTCAAATGGTGCACCCAGGAGCAATAAATTTAGGCATGATATGTGCTGGAGTTTATTGCTGCTTGCTAATAAAACATGTAGATGCACACAGTGAGTATAAAATTAGTATCAGCCAGCTAATCAGATGAGCTGACAGCAGGGACAGGGCTGGGTTAAACACAAATCCAAAGTGTTTCTATTTTACTCTTTCTACATTAGAAGTGCTTACATCAAACCTGCAGCATCACTCACACGTGCTGAATTACATTTGGTGCCATGCACCTTACAATATACTCATTAATGAACTCATTTAATTACCACATTCCTACACATCACTCATATATTGTAGCAGGTGTGGTTGTACCATCCTACATACTTTCCTTATATACTGATGCCAGTCTATACTGATTCTGTCCATCTCAGAATGCTCTTAAATAAATTCCACTCTGGCGCCTTCCACTGAACTTCAGACCCGTAGGTTTTTAACTCTTACTGCTCCCAGCCTGCCTCATGGCCTACACTAGAAAGAACCCATTAGCTGCTGTTCAAAATGCTCCTGACCCTGTGCCCTGCGCTATTTCTCCTGACCCATCCTAGGCTGCGTAAGTAAGATAACTCTTGGATGCCAATCCCAACTAGCAGCACTCCTCTTCCTTTTTTGTGCAGGCACACAGCACTGCATTTTGCCCTAGAGCGAAAGCCTAGGTGGAAAGTCTCTTAAATGTCTCCTCAGTTGACCCATATAATTCTCTGCCATCTTGGTTCCTCTTTCCTTAAAGTCATATTTGGTGAACAGACTCATACTTCAGCTATTTTCTCTGCTCGCCTGATAGGTACAGCTGACCAGCAGAAGTAAAAACCAAGTGAGAAGAAATTTGTTCCAAGTGTTACAGTAACCAGGGGAGAGGGTAGAAGAATATTTTGATGTCTGTGAAAAGCTGCTTCATTACAGTAAGCTATTTCAATTATATTTTAACTGGATTCTTCCATGTATACATTTAAAATTACTTGCGTCTGAGCTTGCAGGACACAGACAATTATATTAGTGTTAAACAAAGCCTGGGCCTCTATTCCTTGAGCTTAGGAACTTGAGTGTGTTCAGAAATCAGAGAATCAAGCGCTTAATATTGCTCTGCATGCCGTCTCTTACCAAAAACCATCGAACAAATTCCTGGTGTAGTTGAAATTGCTGTAGCTGAAATTGCACCAGGGACTAATTTGACTGCTGTAGCTCACTTACAAAAAGTCATGCTACACACTCTCCTTTTGGCAGTTCCATGGAGATGACAGTGCTCTTGTACTAGCACGTGCTGTACACTCCTTTACAGAAGTATTTCACCATACATCGTAGAGAAAATATTTCTGTAGTGCTGTAAGATATAAAATATATGAAACACTCAGCTTAAAAAACAATGGGATCTATCAAAGTCAGCTCCGACAGTGACTTGCTCATTCTGCAATGCAAATGGGAGCTATTGTTTTAACACTGTGCAGGATAACTCACTTTCAAGTAGCTGGGAGCTCCAGAAGGAACAGGCCAGATCAGGTCTGAAGCTGGGGGGATTTTCAAAGAGCTATATTGACTTTAATTTACTTGCACATGTGGCAAAATGAATACTTGACCAGCTGGAAATACATAGATTGTAAAATTTGTAATTTTAGAGGATTATGGTGATATGTGGGGAGCAATTTTGGGTGGCAGTTTTGTGCAAGCCTCCTAATCTGCCCATTATTTAAAGGGAAGCCGTCTAATTCCTTGCTTCCTGTCAATGTCTTAGACATCTTCATCTTGACTTTTACCAAGTGTCCCTCCGACTCCAACATCATCTGGTCAGCCAGTGATGTTGGTCTGCATGGTCTGTCCATCCCTTTCCTGTTTCCCTTTCTGGTTTCCAAGCTTCACCATCCCATGTTCTAGTTTCCTGCTCTGTTCTTCACCTTGTTCAGTATTTATCCTTCCCTCCTACCCATTTAGAGAGTCTGATATTTGACCAGTCCACTGAAGTTCAGTGAATTGACCAGTCAAATATCCATCAATAATTGTAAAAAATTGCCAATAGGTCCAAATAATGCACAGAAAAAGCACAATTGTTCCATTAATAGGTCAAAAACAATTAAAAAATCATATTTCTGTCAACTACAAAAATATATAGTTATTTTTGTAAAATTGCTATAATCTTTGATCAGTCAAAAATATGCAGTCAATTGATAATATTTGACTGGTCAGTTGACCAGCTTGCCAACCCTATCCACTTATATGAAATGCTCTGACTATCCCATCTCACTAAACCACCTTCCTTTCCTCATTTAAGACCCTACTAAGAACTTATGTTTTCCACAATGGTCACAGAGGTGAGCAGGAAAATGGAAACACCAAGTCCATGCTATTTCTCTGCCAAATAAGCTACAAACCTCACAGGAAAGGGTTCAAGGAAAAAAAGGTTAATTACTTCTTTTATCTCTTTCAGAGCCGATGGATTCTAGAAACATGACAGCTTCTTTTACCATTTTGAAATGAATTTTCAACTACACGTTAGGGCTTACCCAAAGTAAGGAATTGAAAAAGTGATGAAACATTGTAAAGGCATAAAACTCAAGTATATCAAAGGCTTGTAATATATATCCTTCTTTCCACTTCCTGTTTTATGCTCTCTGTATTGCAGGAAAAATGTCCTGACTGAGTTTTCCAGGATCATTATTGTTTTAGGTAAAGAAGCAACTATATGGTAAGGCTGTGGGAATGAATGATTTTTTAGTTTGTTTGCCAAACCAAAACATTACAGAGAAAAATGTGGTTTAAACTGAATCAAAATATAAATAGTCCATTTTTCATCATCACCATCATCATCATAATTATTATACTATTATCATATAATCATCATACTATTATTATTATTACTACTACTGTATGTCAAATGAAATCTCCCACTCAACCCAAAATGAAATGTTTTGGGAGGCTGGACACCTGGGTCCAAGGAATGCTTAACTATATATGCAGAGAAGAACGTTACTAACCGGAGAGAATGAGAGCTCTCTCCAACACTCCCAACTATCTTATAGCACAGGGGTTAAGACACTCTTCTAGGACATGACCTGGAAGATGGGACTGAGTGTATGTTTCATAAATTTGCAGATGACACCAAGCTGAGTGGGTAGCAGACCTCTTTGAGACTATGACTGGGATTCAAAAAGGCCTGGATAAATTGAAAAGTGGTCTGAAATATATTGGTTAAAACTGAATAAGGACAAGTGTAAAATTTTGCACTGAGGAAAGAACAATCAAATGTACTGCCTAAGTTACACAGAAAAAAAAAAGATTTCAGTGTTACAGTGGACCATAAACTAAATATTGTTAGCATGAACTGAGGCATGGGTGATCATGATCAGTTCAACAGGGCATGCTAGAACAGGGCTGACCAGGAAGAGCGCCAAGGTCAAGCTAAGTATCAATCTGAGTCTGAGGTAGCAAGCCAGGGGGGCATGACAAATTTGTGGTTGATACAAACCATTGGTTATTTCAGGAGGTCCAAGCCAGGGATGGAAGTACTCAGGAACAGGCAGGACAGGAATGGAGCAATAAGGATAGGAACAGGCTGAAATGGTATCAGGAGCATAGACAGGCAAGTACTAGGCAGGGATCTAGGCAGGAGTGAGGTCCAGGTCCAGGCTAAGCAACATGCAGGCAGGAACTAGGTAGGGATACAGGTTTAGACTAGGCAAATATGCAGACAGGAATTTAGTCAAGCATCAAGGCACAGGGTCAGGGTAGGCAAGGTGCAGGTACGAACTAGGCAGGAGTGAGCAGGCATGCAGGTTAGCAGGGCTCCAGGAAGGACAGGAGATACAGCCAGGCAATCTGTTTGCTCAGACAGTAAACTGGTATCTGTATGGGGCTTATAATAAGATCTGAACATGTGAAGCCCTTTTCCTGCAGGCCCTGGGAATAACCTCCAGTTGGGGACTAGAGCTGGATCAGCCTAGATGGGCCTAGACTCATTACAACTATGAATTAACAGCGCAGTATTGTAGCACAGCATATCAGTAGCATATTGAGATGTATTACATGGAAGGTTGTATGAAAGCCACAGGACTTTGTGGCTTCAACTGGAGGACTGTGTCCCACTGCGGGCAGTACACTTCAAGACAGACATTGACAAAACTTGACAAACTCTCTCGCTGATCTCTCAGTTCTAATCCGCAAAAGGAATTTACAAAACACCTTTCACAGACGAGCCTAGGAATTTCACTTCATCAACCTACTGAGTACAAAAAATCATGGACTAAATATAGACATTGGATTTACAACACATTATAACCTGCCTAACAGCTGACTCCCCAGATAACCTCTCTACTTTTACCAGCTATATTCATCCCCCTGCCCCCAACCTGTCTCTCACCCATTGACTACCTCATTTTACATTTTCACTGACTGGCTTTCTTGCATGCATCCTGGCTTCTGGCTTCTTTACTGTTTCATCCAGGAAGAGCGCAGACCAACTGCAGACACTTCCTCAGCCTGATGAAGGGTATTTGTACCTGAAAGCTTGCAAAGAAGAATTTTTTCCAACTATTTGAGGTGGTCTAATAAAAGATATCAGATTTACCCCAAAATCTGACAAGGACAAGTAAGAAGTCCTGCACTTGGGATGAAACAATCACAGATACAAATACAGATGGGGGAAGGACTGGCTAGACTGCAGCACTGTAAAAAAAAAAAAGGGATCATAGTGGGCCATAATTTGAATATGCATCAACAGAGTGCTCTTGTTGCAGAAATGACCAATAGCATACTGTAGTAAAAGGAGTGTCATTTGCAAATAAAAGCAAGTTATTCTCTTACAATATTTGGCACTGGTGAGTACTGTGTCCAGTTTTGGGACTCTCACCTCAAGAAAAATGTGGACAACTTAGAAAGAGTCCGGCAGAGATCAACAAACAATATTAAAGGCCTACGAAGCATGACTTGTGAGACTAGGGTGAATGAACTAGGATTCTTTAGTCTACAGAAGAGAAGATTGAGCAGGTATTTGATAACAGTTCAAATACCTAAAGGGCAATTATAGAGAGGCTGGATATGGGCTTTTCTCTGTGCCTGTAGGTGACAGGACTAGCAACAATAGTCTTAAATTGTATCAAGGGAAGTTTAGGACAGATATTAGGAAGAACTTTTGCACTATGAGGGTGGTTAAGTATTGGACTAGGCAGTCTAGAGAGGTTGTGGAATATCCATCCTTGGACATTTTCAAGAGCAGGTTCGACAATAAACTTGTCTGGGATGGTTTAGGCAGGGATAATCCTGCCTAAATTTAGACTATCCTGCAGGGAGTTGGACTAGATGACCTCCTGAGGTCCTTTCAAATTATTCTATGTTGTTAGGAAAAAGGCTGGTGGTTCAACTACTTTCTGTGTCCACAGGAGACAGGAGAGAAGTTAATAATCTTTGAATTGCATGAAGGAAAAGGTAGGTTGAGGTGAGGAAAAAGAAACTATGAGCAGGTTTAAGTATTGGAACAGATTACCTACAGAGCTTGTGAATATTCCATTGCTGGAAGTTTATAAGTGCTGGGATGGGATGTTTTAGACTAGAAAGTTCCTGTCTTAAACAGAGGATTGAACTAGATTAGTGGGGGCCAAACTTTTAGCCAGATGTGCCACAAATTCAACCATACAGCTTCCCTCAGTGCCACTCCTAGCCCCTTCCCCTGCCTAAACTGTGGATCTGTTTTTTTCTCTGCTCCTCTGCTTTCTTCTCCCTGCACTGTCTGATACTGTGCTGCCTAACCCTTCCCCAATCTGTCATGTGCCACAAAGATGCTGCCTGAATCACTTGTGGCCCTTGAGCCACAGGTTGGTAATCTCTAGACCAGGTAACCACTTGAATTCTTTTCCAGCCCTAATTCTATGTTTTGACATGGCATCAAATCCCCTCTGGCAGGGTGCATCTATATGAGAAATTAAGGTGATGTGATAAACTCTGGAGCAGTTTATGCTGGAGTACAGTGCTCCCAGGCACACGTGCACCCAGGACAGCAGCACTCTGAGTCTGGGCAGAGCAGCCCTGGGCTGGCAGGGGACATAGGAACGTCAGCCCCAGGCTCCAGGTGACAGCATCAGGAGGTGGCAGGGCTGGCTGGAGTGCAGAGCCGTGTGGCTAGGCAACAGGCAGGAGTCTGGCTTCCTGCTGCCTGTGCTGACCAGGCACAATCTACAACCTCAGTCACTGGCCACATGTGTTAAGTAGCACTTAATTACTGCACTGTAAGATAGTACTGTTGAGGACAGTATTATCTTATGGTAGATTTAATTAGTTTACTGCATGTTAATATCGGCGCATGTGTAAACTGTCTACTCCACAGTAAAGTGCACATGTAGATGCACTGGCAGAGGCAGGAACTGAACCTGTGTTTCTCCATATATTGGGTGAGTGAGTACCCTGATTACTGGGCTGTTGGATAAAAGGCAGTATTGGCTCCTCCTCCTCCAGCAGCTTACTGAAGCTAGTCCCAAACATATTTCCTCCAACTGAAAGCTCTAGTAGAGAAGTATTTTTATCCCCCAATATATGGGGTATTTACCTGCAAATCTTCTTTGACATTAGGAGCTGAATGGGCTCTTGGCCTCATGCCCCACATCCATGTTTTGTTGGAACCCTCTACACTTCTGAAGAATTCCAGTCCTTTGAACTACCCGTCAGTGCTTTACACACAGCCTAGGAACCAGGCACTTGGACTCATCTCAAATGTTCCATGTCTGATTTTATGTTGAGCAGGAAGTGCAGAGCTGCCTAACATCTCAAGAAATGAAAGCATGAATAAACACACATGCATACACATAAAACCTAAGAAAGAGAATTTTCCTAATTCAAATGGAGAAGTGGAGCTCCCATGAGATGTGTTCTCTAAAAATGTAAACCATTTCCCTAAAGTTCAGTGGATTCCAGCTCTTCAAGACTTAAAAACTTAAGGGATGACTTAAAGGAAAGAAATATTCTCCTTTCATTTCAAAAAGGAAATATTCTGGAAAAAGTAGTCATCTTGTAAGGAAACCAAATGGAAATATCATGTCACTCACCAAGTACCCAGAGGTAGAAGTCTTGAGTAATTTACTAGCGTGAATGCTGCACCTGTGGTTGCTAATCAGCTTCAAAACATACATAAAAAGTACAAATAGATGATTAGGCCGTCTTGGAGAAAGGCAAAGGTAAACAGCAAATGAAGCTTTCAAGAAAAATCAAAGTCTTCACAAAACATATTACATATGTACTACAAAAGGGCCTCTATGAACTACACAATATGAACAGTAATTAATAATGAACTGGGAAAAAAGCTTTAATAGCTTGATAAATGAAATGCAAACACAGATGTCCAGATGCACTAGTTCCAAATGAATACTATTCCAAAAACAAAACAAAACAAAAAAAAACAAATGGCTGGAACAGATATTCCTTTTGTCCTTTAAAAGGAGAGATTTTTTTTTTCCCTGTAAGGAAAGGGCTAGTTACATAAAAGCACTTAGGATATTTCTATACAAATTCTTAGCTGCAACTCTGAGAATTATCCTCAACCAGCCCTAGCCACATGAGCCATTCTTCCCCTATCACATTTTACCGCCCACACAAAAGCCGCATGCTATGCTTCCTGTTCCTTGATTAGAGTCCTTGTAGGAATCAATATGAAGGCCAATATTTTTTTTTTTCTTGGTGCTTCGCAGTAAGTATAGGCAATAGAGAGAAAAAAATGAGATACAGAAGGGCTGGAAACTGTGCGATTGTTGATGATGGACTTCTTGTATTTGCAGCCTACAGTACCAGGGAAGTTGCAAACATTCAGAATGAAGGAGATGGCTAGAAAGCAAGGCTTGGCCTCTGCACTGCTTCCAAGGCTAGGCTGGCTTTCTGCCAGGAGTCAAACTTAAGGATTTTTAGATCTGATGGTTACTGATGCCCTTAAGATTGACCCTCATTAGTAATATAGACATGCCTTCAATTTAGGGTGAACATACGTCCTGGTTTGGCTGGGACAGTTCCGGATTCCATAGGCCGTTCCTGGCTGGTTGGTCAAAAGTCCCGGGCCAGAGACCAGCGGGTAGAAGAAGAAGCGTGGTGTGCCGGGCAGACAAGTGGGCAGGCAGTGCTGCTGTTGTATGGGAGAAAGAAATGTAGGGACTTCAGATATAGCATCTTAGTTAGGGTGACTATATATCTACCTGCCTTGCTTCTGTACAGAGGCAGCAGTGCCTGCCTGCCCACCTGCCTGGCACACCATGCCGCTCCATCTCCTCACTGGAGTCTGGCCCAGGACTTTTGACCAGCTGGCTGGGACTGGCCTATGGAATCTGGGACCATCCCAGCCAGACTGGGATGTATGGTCACCCTGCCTCAGATGCCATTGTCCACAAATTAGTTCCACAAACCCTTGTTCACTTGTCACCTAATCCTGAAATTGCCTAAATTCTATATCCACTTAAGCAATGGGGGAAGACATTTTATAGTTTTTGGTAATTCTTGCAGTGTAAGAAAGACAGATACATGCAGCCATTGCGTTGCAATCTGGCTCCCCTCCAGGGACTGTGCAATCTTTATTACAGCCCCCCCTCATATAGCCTGTCTAGTGGGTGTAGAGGACCAGGACTCAGTGATCATTTAACAATTATCCTCCAAAAGACCTCATGTATTACCTTTATTTATGCTGCTACATCTGTTAAACTGAAATATGAAGGTGGTTTCCAAGTTTTTGTACAAGTTTAGTATTCACAAAAGTTGCTGGATTGGATGACTCAGAAAATCATGGAACCAGGTCCTGGCATTAAGTATTCAACTGCACTGAGGACAGTGGTGTTAACCGCATTTATAGCAAACAGGGAATTTCTGTCTTCAGAAAAAGTGCAATGGGACAGCTGCAACATAACCCTCCTCACATTGTTACATCTCCATGGCCCAACCTTGACCAGAACAGACTATTTCTAAGGGCAGTAGGGTCCTCACTCTTCAATAACTCAGCCGAGACTGCCAAAAAGTGTCAACTATGTAATGTGAACACCAATTAAATGAGAACTGAATTGAAGCAACTCAGCTTTATTTCCCATATCCTGCTAAATAGCCATTAAATAACAAAAGCTTTCACTGACTATCAGGCAAGGTTGAACTTGACACAGAAACTGAGAGGGAAGCAATTCTGAATCGTGGTACCAATCCCCTGACTCATATTGTTTAAAAAAGAAATCAATTATTGGCTTGGTCAAGACATTACAGCAAATCCACGGGACAACTGGATAAATGTTGATCTCTCATCTCTGCCAGAACCACTTTTTTTTCCTTAAAAAGTACACCTCCATTGTGTGCAAGAATCTATCATTCTGGAGATTCTCTCATGGGTCCCATTGTGCAGGTTGGAGAGTCTCAAATACAATATCTCAGTCACTGGGAGTTGCAGATGTTCAGAAACAATCAAGATCTCACCTAAGGTCATAGAATAGTCTTGAAGGAGCTAATGAATCCCAGTACTTACAGAAATGCCCTATAGGATTGAATACGGATAAAAATCAAAACCATTCTTTAGAAACTGCTGTAAAAGCAACAAGATTTAATAGAGAAAAAATCCTTTCTATAGGAAGATTTAAAAATTCTATAGAAAGTATGCTATTCTCCATTAATTCCCATTGCATGATTTAGACAGTCTCCAGAATTTAACAGTTATATCCAAGGTGGGGAATTCTACAGATTAATTAATAACATTCTTTAACAAATATATTGCTTGCAATTTATTTCTATAAAATTAACACACACTTCCTTTCTTTGACCAAACAACATTTATGTTAGTTACTAGAGGAAAAGAAAATTTGTGAAAGAAAATTAGGGGAGGAGCTTTAAAAAGAAGATTAATTTAGATTAATCTATTTGGCTACTAGTACAAGTGAAAAGCAGACGGTGTAGGGGGAAAAGCTACACCCTGCTAAAATATCAGTTTAAAAGAAATCATAGAGAAAATAAACTACATATATTCATTACGACGACTGAAAACATACAAGATGTTTCTTAATGTGACAAGGGTCTCAGGCCACAAATACTATCACCGTGCAGTGATATCATTTTTAGTTCTATCTTCATTTAGCCTAGTTTAGGGATTTATTACCATTTTGGAATGGGTCAATCATCTCACATCAGCATGAAATGGCTGTCTTCTGCTGTACACAAAAAGAGCTTTTGTTCATTTTTTTTTTTGTTCCTTGATCAGAGTGGGTGCATTTAGGTGGATGTGATAAGAATACCCCTAGATGCCTTAAATATTTGATAAGGCTTTACTTTCCGTGGCTGGAAAATGGAGAGAAGGGGTACTGGTTCGTTTTCTTTGCTTTCAGGCTGCATCTGAGGAAAAAAATCTCCAAAATAGTTGTCAACCATGACAGTGGAAATGGTGTGTAGGTGTGCATACATATGCGCTTATAGATGTGCAGTAGGAGGTCTTGGCCCCATAAAGAGGCAGGTGCTTCTAAACAGTTTCCAGATGGCACTAAACAGTACATTTTATCTATCATACATAGAGAAAGTGAATCTGTCATTCAGGTAATTCATATAGGGTTCCCTTTCACAGTCCTGGGATCATATAATGGTAAGAAACCCACCAAGCAAAGTATCTGATTTCTATCAATTACAGTGGAATTTTATTTCAGTTCTGTTGAAACAGTGGCGCATTTCAAGTGAGGGAATGAAAAAGCTGGCAATCTGTTCTGATTAAAGTGCAAAGTAATTTGCTGTGCCTTGTCATTCAGATAAGGACAGAGGACCAAATCCAGTCCTGGTGTAAGTGGATACCACTTCTATTGACTTGAATAAATGCGTGTGATTTAGGAAGAGTAGAGCCTGTGTGGAAGTAGGTGAATGCTTCTGAGTAGATAAGGACTTTGGAGATAGCATCTGAGCGAAGGAGTGTGGAAACCACTCAGTGTGAGTGATGCTGCTTTGTTCATTTGGGGGGGGGGGAACAAGTAGGCTTTATGTGCACAAAGGAAGAAAAAAAGACCGGAAACAAAGCAACAACCGTGTATTCAAAATAATTCTACCACTCACATCTAGCCTCTTATTGTCCAAACAAAAAAAAAGATATGAAGATATACCACCAAGTTAGTAAGCAGGCAAACATTTCCCCAAGTTACACAACTAAAAACAAAATTATTTCTGAATTATTACAGAATCTTGAGTTTCCTTTTCTTTGCCTCAATCAAGTAGTCAAAACCTCATGGCTCAGAAGAGTAGCTAGGCTTTATAATGCATAGTCATACAATGAGGTTCATAAGGTAGTGCTCTGAGCTGTTAGTGATAGTCTGAATCATAATACTACTTAGTACTGGAATGCATGGTGTGAGGTTCCAAGAAGCTTACAAATAAACCTGTAAGACAGATACAGGAGTTGGAGGAAGAAAATGGCAGCAACAAGGAGGGAGAAGCGAGAAGAAACTGATGGAAATTTGCTTGAAGGAAAAGACTAAAAAGAGGAAGGAGGGCAAATCTAGAAGTGTCAGGAGTGGAAAATCCACTGCTCCCACCTTGCTCATTTGGGGATGATTCAGTGGGGAAGGAATTTAAAAAAAGGGCTGAGTGACAAACTGCAGAGGCAGCACAGAAGAGGTGATCCTATTTTCAACAGAGCCAGGAGGAGGGGTGAGTTAAGGGAAGGTCCACTGAGACAGAAGAAATAGAGAGAGGTAGAAAAGAGGGAGAGACAGGGATGGGTGTGAATTTACGCCAGAAAACAGAGGATAAAACATGGTTAATGCAAAAAAAACCATAGTGACATGAGTGGGGACCCAGGAGAGAAGGGATAGGAAGGTGACAGAAGGTATTCAGAAGCAACAGTAATGGGAAAAATATAAAAAATTAGACTAGAAAAAGCAAAGTGGAGATGGCACTGAAGGAGGGAGAAATGAAAGGACAGGGAGATGAAGCTTGCAGGAGGGAGGAAGTAGGAGAGGATGCGATGACAGAGAAGTCTTGTGATTAGCATCAGTGAAAGTCCTGGCAGTATATTTGTAAATAGTATTAGAACAACAGAAAATAACAAAATCATCCATGAACGCTGCAACAGACCATCAAAATGGGAAACTGAACTGTAAAACAACGATATGATGGGTTAAAACAGGTCATCAGTCAACTAAATTGCTAGAAAAATGTATTAATTTTGAAAACACAAAAGCTCATTAAAGGTTGTTCCTAAGTAAGAATTGTAGGAAAATAGCTTGGTTTTGTTTTAATGAAGTAGTCCCAGGGAGCCTTTCATAACATGTTACAATTTTATAAAATAGAAATGTTGTAAGAATATCCAAAATAGAAATTTACACAAAATATAGTGCCTTTTATTTGCATGTGGTCTAAATGATTATGTGCAATATTTGGCCATCTCCACAATAACTGCCATATTATAGTTAAAGCAACATGATTCCTTTGTTTGGCCAGGAAAAGACTATCTTAAGATAATCAAAAATTCATGTAAGATATTCTAAAATTAGGCCCCTACACACACCTCTTTGCCAAACAAAACAGGAGAAAATATTTGCCTTTGACAAGAATATTGATCTATAAAATGTTTCTTTCCCCCCCGGTTACCCATTTGATTTTCTTCCAACCATCCCTGCCTAACTCACTCTTTCTTATGCTTTCAAGGGAATTAAAGCTGCCTTTAGGATGTTGTATCTCAGAACTTAACTGTTGGTAGATTTGTCCTGATTTTCATTTACACTATAGCCCTTTGCAGCCCTCTAGCAATATAAAAGGTTTTTAAGGTCCCTTTAAGCATTGCCAAAACAATGTCTAGATGCCTTTGTGCAAATGAAATATGAAGATGTAGGGCTTTATATTCAACTTCTTTCAAAATGGGCAAAACTCCTTATTTTTGCATAACCCCTCACTTACACAGATGCAGAAGTCAAACTTTAAAAAGAGTTTTCCCTTGTTATAGGTGTCTACCCACCTAAAGAGAATCCTGATGCTTCAAATGGGGAATATTGCTGGAATCAGTGGTGTCTCCAAAGGAAAAATTTGTATGCGTGGGATGCAAGGAGCCTGATTCACCGATACTCTCCAGCTGCTAATAGTGATGGAAAGAACCTATAAATCTGGTTTAAAAACTTAAGGTTTGGGATTACTGTAGCAGCATAAAGAACCTGGAATGTACCAGTGAGTCTGGCACCCACTGTAGCAATGTTATAAAAGCTAATTTAAACCAGCTGCTGCCTCTGTACATTACTATCAGCCACCCTATATCCCTTTACACACTGTTAGGCCTTTATCTCTCCTGAGAAGAAATTCCACAATTCTCCCACTCTTAGGCCCAAGCATGGGCTCCAGCATCCTGTATCATGCTTATTCTTGCCTGGTAGCTCTAAGCTCAATCACGTATAGTTCTGCCCTTCAAGGGTGCATCCAGACGAGTGTGCACATGCCTCTTGCAGCTTCTCAAAGCCCTTTGAGAAGCTGCAAGAGGCACGTGCAAGAACAAAAAAGCGTTCCCCGCAGCGCAGGGGCAAAATTAGACCCCTGGATATCCAGGGGTCAAAAAATACCCCAGGGGAAAAAAGCAGGGCAGGGCACGGTCCAGAAAAAAGCAGGGGCACACATGGAAGTAGTGCTGCATAAAGGCCAACTCTGTAGCCACAGCCCACTGGCAGCTGGCAAAGAGGGCAGATGTCTTTACTGACTGTGCAGTCTGCTTTTGGGTCTGGTAGGTGTGCAGCAGGCCACAGCCAGGCAGCAGCCCCCACTGCCAGACGGCTGCAGTGGGTAGAGGGTGCAGGGAACAATCAGGGCTGCTTCAACAGTCCAGCTGGCACAAGGGGTAGTGTCCCCAGGTATTTGACTGGGTCCCAGAAACTCCTGAGAGTGAGTAGCCCTGAGCTACTTGCAGGGCAGCTTTTTGTACTGATGGAGCTAGGATAGGGCAGCTTTTTCTACTGCTGGGGACAGCACAGGTGCTGGCCCTGGGCTCTAGCTCCCCCTGGCTGCAGATCCAGGAGGAGTCAGGCAGGGTTATTTTGCACCAACTGGTACAACTTACACCACACCAAAGTCCATGTCTGGGCACATGCGCCAAGGCAAAAAAGCCCCAGCTCAAATTTGTACTGCTTCTATTTGAGCTGCTTCAAGAGCATGTGCCTGCTTGTGTAGATGCGCCCCAGGAGTCTAGGACAAGATTTACAAAGGATTGTTCTTTCAGCAGTAAAAACAAACCATTCAAAAAAAAAAAAAAAAAAAGAAAGCATTTTTAAACAACAAACTTTCTATATATGTCCCTCCTGTCAAAAGTCCTAACATCCCATTATGACAAACTACATAAGGTTACCTCCAACAGACATCCCATGTGTTGGAGTCTTATTTCCATCACCAGCTCTTCTACTTCAGAGAAAAAGTCCTCTAAATTCTGCTACACTTCTTGTCTACTCATGTGTAGCACATCCTGCCCATTCCTCATCAAAATAGGATTTGACAGAAGCAGTATCATTATTATGGCTAGGGACAGACATTACACATAAACCAGTTTAAATGATCAGAAACTGGTTTAAACCTGTAACAGAACAGATATTCAGTGCACATAAACCACTTTGAAAGTGGCTGAAACCGGTTTGAGATAAACGTGGCTGAATTTAGTATCAGACTTAATTGATTTGAATCAAACATGTTTATGCAATGTCTGTCCCAGGCCTCTTCCTGGTTTAAGTTAAATCAGAGGAGTCCTCCCAGCATCCCAGCATGCTCTCTGCTCCAGAGAGCTGGGCTGGCCACTCCCCTCTGCTCCCTGGCTGCCTCTCTGGCAGAGACTGCACGTACAGCAGGGTCTGCCTGGCTTCCTCCTGCTCTCCGTCTCCCCCTCACAAACTACCTCCTCTCTGCCTTATACAGACACCTCTCAGAATTAGCTAGCAGACCACATGCTGGCTATGATCCATGCTGTGGGAGATGGGACAAAGGCAGACAGGCAGCTTCGGCTTAGGACTTTTTGGAGCCAATCAACAGGTAGCTGGTAATGTCCCTCAGTTCCTTCCTTGGACAAGCTGTTTAAGAAGAACTTGAATTAATGGAGAGAGGCTGTTGTTTCTTAATGAACTGATAAGCACTCTGTTATCACCTCCCTGCTGGTCTGCTCAGGAGTGGAGTGAGGGGTCCACTCCTCAATCAGAGCATCCTTCCATGGCCTAGCCACTCCCCCGCTCAGCTTAGCACTCTGGAAGGGAAGGGAGGGCTTCTCTAGAGTCCCTGGCTTCCAGCCTGAGCCACTGCAGGCATGTGCTAGCATTTCTTCAGTCCAGAGGGGATGTCTGCATAGCTACAAACTGCTTCAGCCTAGCCAGGTTAGACTAACCTGCAAAGATTGAATCAATTCAGGCTCAGGCTTTTTGAATGTCTGAACCTAGCCCAGAACTAAGAATTGTAGTACTGCCTTTTAACTACTCTGAATTGTTTGCCAAGAGTGTAGTTCCTTGAGGCATTCTTCTCCCTGCATATAGTTCAGAATGACCTCTACTGAGTTATACTGATATAATTCTACATTAAGTATCCCAGTAACTGGGCCAATGTACAGTATCAAAACATCAGAGGAGAGTTTCAAATATATCACAGTAACATTTTAATATTGATCTTATAGTGACATGTCTAGACATGAATCAGTTTGTTTAAACAGGAAAGTTTCTTACATTTTGATTTATTTGAATTTTTAAGATGACCAAAATGGGCTTATCTTGAGCCCTTGATAGTGGTTTAAAATGCGTAATAGCAATAAAGGCAACCATACAGCAGTAGCTGACCAAACATGACATCACTGGTTCTCATCTGGGGTGCCACAGAATTCCATGTGGCACCCCTGGTACTGTGACAACCTGCCAGGGGTGCCACAACACTGGTGCTGCTACTGTAGGGAGAAACTTGTGGTCCAGTTTTCTGGAGCATGTCAGAGCTGAACCAGGAAGAGCTACAGCAGAAGCTGGGGGCCTCCCTGAACAATGCAATGCAGGCTAGCTCGCCTTTTAGCTGCAGCTACTTTTCAGTTTGACTGCGATGTGCCTCCTGAAGATTCAGGCATGCGGCGCAGTTTTACCTCTCAGCAGCTGCACTGATGGTGCTGTGGCACCCCCCTGGCCTCCCCTCTTCCTCTTCCCTCCTCTTGGTCCTCATGTTCTTTTGCCAACCTCATGACCCTCCAGCCCCTCAGTGCCCCCATGTGCTGCATGTGCAGCCTAGCACCTCATCCCTGCTGGATGGGCTGACATACCCACATTCTATCCATTAGGAGTTGAGGGGGGGGTGGCCCTGAGGAACTAAGGGAGGAACTTACCCCAATGGTTACCAATCCCCAGTGATCCGAGCCATACGTGGGGACTCCTCTACTGCACTGGTAGCAAATGTATGTTACACCAGGCAGAGCAGAAGTGGTGTGTAGTAGGTTGCTGCCTCAGGGCCTTTTCAGCTGGACTTTTGCTCCTTCCCCAAGCATCTCTCATGTAGCCTCATTCGTGTGCAATCTTTAAACCTGCTGACCTTTGCTGCCTGCAGTGCCTTCCAGCCTGCCCCAGTCACACAGTCTGTCATCAGTCAAAGTAAGCAGACCAAAATTTTACTGCATTGGAGCCTGGGATGGATCTGTTGTGGCCTCAGCCTTCCTTCCTCAGGCTTGTCCTCCTCACAGCCCACAGGTCTCTTGCCTCTAATGCTTCTCCTCCACCACCTCCTGCTGGGGTTTTTGTTTCCTTCCCACAGCTGCCGTTCTTTAGTCTAATTAGCTGCCTTCCCATAAGGGGACAGGAAACTCAAAGCGTGAATATTATATAATAATGTAATGTAATATAACATAATATCAGTTCATAACATATTTAATAAGAAGAGAAGTATAATATTGTATAATATTGTATTATAGTTTTGTTTTTTTCAATGGGGTGCTGCTAAATTCTGAGAAGTTTTAGAGGGATGCCTTCAGTCTAAAAAGGTTGAGAACCACTGCCAAAAGAAGAAATAAGGAAGAACAGCCCACACTTATACATTGTCTCTCAGGCCTTATATATTGCCCCTCACACATCTTCTCCCTGAATCTTTTCTCCTTCATCTCTAAAATATCAGCCTTACAAGAATGATTAACTTTGCATGATCTATCAGACCTGTGGCGGGCCAGTAGGGGGCACTCCTACGTTGAGCCGCCCACCTCCCTGCGCCCGACCACCTTCCAGGCTACGAGTGCCTCCCTCAGGGTGCCTCCCGTCCGGCCGAACTCGTATAGCCCCGTAGGTATGGTAAAGGCAGACTTGGCTATGGCATCTGTTCCCACATCCGGAGCTGGGCTTCCTGCTCTATAAGATCCCGTCCCACCAGGATGGGGACTGCAGCCCCTTCCAGTACCCCCATTTCCAGGTACGTTGCACAGTCGTTCCACACGACGGGGGCACGGAATACCGGTACCTTCAGGGGTGTGGACCCCACTCCTTGAATAGTGAGGGTCTTTCCCAGGATTATGTCTGCAGGCGAGACCAGGTTGGAATTAATTAGTGTCACACTGGCCCCCGTGTCCAGTTCCCCCACAAGGGTCCTCTTCTTCACCGTGATCATGGTCCGGTGGGGGGCCATCACCTCCTCTGAGTTTGTGATCCTGTAGCAACAGACACTCTCCTCAGAGTGGCTCCGGCCCTCCCCCTCATTGCTCATGGCTGTCGCACGCCTGACAGGCTTGGGTCTATTGCTTAGCTTTGGGCAGTTGGGCTTGATGTGGCCCTGCTCCCCGCAGTTATAGCACCCCCTCTTTTCCGAATTGGGTGGTTTGTCCGAATCTGGGGCCGCCTTGTGCTCTGCAGGAGGTGGCCCTCTTTCCCCTTTTTGACCTGGGCCTCCCTTCCCCCCTCTTTGGAACCCTTTTTGCTCCTTCCCAAAGTAGGGAGGCTTCTCGCGGTTTAGCAACAGTCGGTCTGCAATTTCTGTGGCCTCGTGAACATTTTTGGGGTCCCTGTCCCTGACCAGGGTCTTAACCTCTCTCGGACAGCAATAATAGAATTGTTCCAGCACCAGGAGCTGGCGTGACTTTTCTGCAGTGTCAGCCTTGGCTTCGGCTAACCATTTAATGTATGTGTCCTCCAACAGGACCCCAAAATCAGTCAATGACTTTCCAGGTTGTGGTACCGCATTCCGGAATTTCTTCCGAAAATACTCTGGTCCTAACTGGAACCTTTTAGACACTGCAACTTTGAAGGCATTATAGTCATCAGCTGCGTCTGAGGGCAGGCTGTTCAGGACCACCGCCATGTCACCCTCTTCCAGCACAGACAGGTACATCATGAGCTTTTCCTCCGGCACCTTACACCGCTGGGCTTGTCTTTCGAAATTGCTTAGGAACACTGCAGAATCGTCTCCCTCTCGGTAGCGAGTGAAGGCAGAGACGTCCAGTTTGGGGGGTTCCCCGGATGCTTGTGGAGGGTTCACGTTTCCCCCAATGGTCTGCAAATGGAGCTGAGCATCAAGCTTTTTCTGATTCATAGATTCATAGATTCATAGATGTTAGGGTCGGAAGGGACCTCAATAGATCATCAAGTCCGACCCCCTGCATAAGCAGGAAAGAGTGCTGGGTCTAAATGACCCCAGCTAGATACTCGTCTAACCTCCTCTTGAAGACCCCCAGGGTAGGGGAGAGCACCACCTCCCTTGGGAGCCCGTTCCAGACCTTGGCCACTCGAACTGTGAAGAAGTTCTTCCTAAGGTCCAGTCTAAATCTGCTCTCTGCTAGCTTGTGGCCATTGTTTCTTGTAACCCCCGGGGGCGCCTTGGTGAATAAATCCTCACCAATTCCCTTCTGTGCCCCCGTGATGAACTTATAGGCAGCCACAAGGTTGCCTCTCAACCTTCTCTTGCGGAGGCTGAAAAGGTCCAGTTTCTCTAGTCTCTCCTCGTAGGGCTTGGTCTGCAGGTCCTTGACCATACGAGTTGCCCTTCGCTGTACCCTCTCCAGGTTATCCGCATCCTTCTTGAAGTGTGGCGCCCAGAATTGCACGCAGTACTCCAACTGCGGTCTGACCAACGCCCTATAGAGGGGAAGTATCACCTCCCTGGACCTATTTGTCATGCATCTGCTGATGCACGATAAAGTGCCATTGGCTTTTCTGATGGCTTCGTCACACTGCCGGCTCATGTTCAACTTGGAGTCCACTAGGACTCCAAGATCCCTTTCCACCTCCGTGCCACCCAGCAGGTCATTCCCTAGGCTGTAGGTGTGCTGGACATTTTTCCTCCCTAAGTGCAGCACTTTGCATTTCTCCTTGTTGAACTGCATCCTGTTGTTTTCTGCCCACTTGTGCAACCTATCCAGGTCTGCCTGCAGCTGTTCCCTGCCCTCCGGCGTGTCCACTTCTCCCCATAGCTTTGTGTCATCTGCAAACTTGGACAGAGTACATTTCACTCCCACGTCCAAGTCGCTGATGAAGACATTAAAGAGTATCGGTCCAAGGACCGAGCCCTGCGGGACCCCACTGCCCACACCCTTCCAGGTCGAGACCGACCCCTCTACCACGACTCTTTGGGTGCGACCCTCTAGCCAATTCGCCACCCACCGGACTGTGCAGTCATCCACATTACAGCCTCTTAATTTGTTCACCAGTATGGGGTGGGATACCGTATCGAAGGCCTTCCTGAAGTCCAGGTATACGACATCCACCCCTCCTCCTGTGTCCAGGCGTTTCGTAACCTGGTCATAGAAAGAGACTAGGTTGGTCAGGCACGATCTGCCCGCCACAAACCCATGCTGGTTTCCCCTCAGCATAATTTGGCCTGCCGGGCTCTCACAAATGTGAGCCTTGATAATTTTTTCAAATACTTTACCAAGGATGGAGGTGAGACTGACCGGCCTATAGTTGCCCGGGTCCTCCTTCCTCCCCTTTTTGAAAATGGGGACCACATTAGCCCTTTTCCAGTCCTCCGGGACTTGGCCTGTGCGCCACGAGCATTCGAATATTCCCGCCAGTGGCTCTGCAATGACGTCGGCCAGTGCCTTCAGCACCCTGGGATGGAGCCCATCCGGGCCTGCCGACTTAAAGGCATCCAGTTCTTCCAAGTGACTCTGCACCACCTCAGGATCTACGCATGGAAGTCTGGCGCCTTGCTGCTGCCTCTCTACAACCCCAGTGAGAGACTTGTCGTGCCCCTCGCTTAGGAACACTGAGGCAAAGAACTCGTTGAGGAGTTCAGCCTTGTCCCCTCTATCTGTCACCAATTGCTTCTGCCCATTTAGCAGGGGTCCTATTCCTCCCTGGGCCTTCCTTTTACTCCCTATGTATCTAAAAAACAATTTCTTGTTGTCCTTTACTTGGGTTGCCATCCTCAGCTCCATGGTAGCTTTGGCCTGTCTAACTGCCTCCCTACAAGCACGAGCAGAGGAGGTATATTCATCTTTAGTGATCTCACCCTGTTTCCACTTTCTATGTGCTCCCCTTTTGGCCCTTAGGCTGCCCTGGATTTCTCTGGTCAGCCATGGAAGCCTCCTGGCCCCTTTCCCTCTTTTGCCTCGCTCGGGGATCGTCTTGCTTTGTGCCCAAAGGATCGTTTCCTTTAGGCACAGCCACCCTTCTTGGGCACCCATCCCATCAAAACTCCTACTCTGCAGTGCTTCCTTGACTAATCGCCTGAGTGCAATGAGATCAGCTTTCCTAAAGTCTAGCACTTTCACCCTACTAGTTACCTTTCCCACTCGCCGTCTTATGTTGAATTCTATCATAAGGTGATCACTGTCTCCCAGATAGCTACCGATTTGGAGGTCCCCTATCATGTCATTTCCCGTTGCCAATACCAGATCCAGTATGGCATTCCCCCTAGTGGGACCATGCACCTCCTGTGTCAGGTGGAGGTCCTGTACACAAGTTAGAAACCTGCGTGAGGGATGGGACCTTGCTGTCTGCGTCTCCCAGCAGATGTCCGGGTAGTTTAGGTCCCCCATGACTACCGCCTCTTTAGCTTTTATGGTCTCCGAGAGTTGCCTCAGGAGCCCCGCATCTATTTCTTCCCCTTGGTGTGGGGGTCTGTAACAGACCCCTACCACCAAATCCCTTTCTCCTTGCCCCCCATGTAGCCTAACCCACAATCCTTCTACTTCCTCAGCCTCGGATTCTGTCTTGATGAGGGTTGATGTATATTGCTCACTGACATAAAGTGCAACCCCCCCCCCCTTTCTTCCCCAACCTGTCCTTTCTGTACAATCTATAGCCCTCAATATGTACCGCCCAGTCATGGGATGAATCCCACCAGGTCTCTGTTAGCCCCACTAAGTCATAGGTGTTTAGTGCAAGCAGGAGCGCTAGTTCATCCTGCTTGTTCCCCATGCTCCTAGCATTAGTATATAGGCACTTGAGCCCTGCGACTGGCGCCTTTGCTGCCCCCCTGCTCCCAGTCCCATGGGGCCCATTGTTTCTTACCTTCTTGTTCCTTACCTGTTCTGTTGTGCTGGCCTCCCCATGGCTTTCAGGTTCCCAATGTTCTCCTTCTTCAGGCTGGGCTGTCCTTGTGGGTGCCACATGGTTTGGTGGTCCACAGCTTCCCCTGCCCTCGTACTCCCCTCCCCCCGACGAGCCTAGTTTAAAGCCCGCCGGAGGAGATCCGCCAACCTAGAAGAAAACACACGCTTACCTTTGGGGGACAGGTGAAGCCCATCCCAGCTGAGCATGTCCCTCGTCGTGATGTGCGGGTCATGGTCCAGGAAGCCGAAGCCTGCCTCGAGACACCACTGCCGAAGCCGCCAGTTGGTCTCTCTGATGCAGTTCTCCTGCCGTCTTCCTCGTCCGGTCACTGGTAGGATGGAAGAGAAAACCACCTGGGCACCGAACTCCTTCAGCACGCCGCCCAGAGCACAGTAGTCCGCCATCAAGTGATCGGGGGTTCTCCTGGCCGCATCATTAGTACCCACATGGACTAGGACCATGGGGTAATAATCGGTGGGCTTGATCCTGGCCTGGATTACCTCCGTCACATCCCGAATCTTTGCTCCAGGGAGGCAGCATACCTCTCGTGCCGAGGGGTCCTGGCGACAGATGAGTCCTTCCGTACCTCTCAGGATGGAGTCTCCTATGACGAGCACTCATCGCCTCTGCTCGAGCTTCTGCTCGAGCTCCATCTGCATCCTCTTTTCCTGGGCTTCCAGCTCCAGCCTTTTCTCCTCCAGCCGTCGTTGTTCCTTCTTTTCTTCCCGTTGTTCCCTTTCACGCTGAGCCTCGAGCTCCAGCCTTTTCAATTCTATCTGCTCCTTCTCGCGCTGGGCCTCCAGCCGTCATTGTTCCTTCTTTTCTTCCCACTCCAACTTCCTCTCTTCCAGCTCCATCCTTTTCATCTCTCTCTCATGGAGTCTCTGTTGCTCGCTCTCGGAGAATGATCTCCCAGCAGCCTCCGGGCTTGGCGAGCGGGAGTGTGGTCCTGGGTCAGGCCTAGGACTTGATGAGCGTGAAGCTGACGCTGGTCTTGACTCACTGGTACACAAGAGTTTAACCAGCTCATCCTTCTTTAGCCTTCCTGTTGCGTGAAGGCCTCTCTCTTTTGCCAGTTCCTTCAGTTCGGGCACAGTCATCCGGACATACTCGTCCGCCATCCTGACTCTCTACCCTATCCAGTCGACCCGACGTCAAATTAGAAATTGTTTGCTCAAGGGATTTCAGTGACTCTATTCCTTTCCCCAAATTATGCCTCCAATACAGCAGGGTATTTGGATCCCACCTCTGTCACCACGTGTGGCGGGCCAGTAGGGGGCGCTCCTACGTTGAGCTGCCCACCTCCCTGCACCCGACCACCTTCCAGGCTATGAGTGCCTCCCTCAGGGTGCCTCCCGTCCGGCCGACCCCTTCCCTGGAGCACACCCGCTAGCCTGGGGTTCCCGCTGCCACCATCCAAGGCTCTGGACTCACTTCTGGCTCTGCGCACCTTGGAAAACGCAGACCTGATCGTCCAATGGGTACTAGACCCAATACAAGCCCTTGGGGCACTTCCCCAAGTCAGGGGCTTATTAGGAAGCCTCCCTTAGTCCACAGACCTAAGGGGCCTCCTTGGCATAATTTAGACCCACCCCTCAATAAGTCTCCCGCACCGGTCACAAGGGAGAACTTTATTGATTACAGGGGGTAGGGCGGAAACAGGGTAAAAGGTAGAGCAATATCATAGAAATATTACAGGAATATCAAAGGAATCCCATAGAGCAAACCAGGGTGGCTGAGGTAGCCGTTTAAACACGCATCTGAGTTACTGAAGCTAAATATCTAATCGGATCTCGAGTAGCTTACTCACTCGCATCATCCAGAGGTGGTTGTTGTATCCTCTGGAGGCAGGGCACTCTTGGAGCATGCGGTGATGAGGAGAGAGCCAGGTTCAGATTCACCTGGATGACTGCATGGCTAATGGCTACCTTCTTCTTGGACCAAGCCCTTAAATAACCTCTCTGACCTCAGCAGCCCGGTCCAATCGAAGCTGCCAATACTGGCTACAAACCGACCAATCTCCCATAGCATCTCTGGTTACCTGGGCCCGCGCAGGGCCGGGTCTTTCCCCCCTGCCCAGGTGACTAGAGCATCTGCCTCCCAGGTGCCAGGCCTTTGTCATGCAGACCAGGTGGGAGATCCCCACTCTGAGGGATTCAACAGCAGCCTTCCAGGCTGGCTGGGACAGATCTCTGGAGAGGGGCACCGACGGTGGCATTTCTGCCACAAGACCAAGGGGAGGAACGAGCTCCAGCAGCATGGGGCTCTAACACAGAAAATCCTGGTAGTAGCATTTTTCCCATTTCTCAAGATGAACATGAGCCTGCAATGTGATGCTGCAGCTAGTAAAGCAACCAACAAGCTGGCTTGCATCCATAGATGCTTCTCAAGCAAATCTCGGGACGTCATTCTCCCCCTGTACTCGGCCTTAGTGAGGCCGCAGCTGGAGTACTGTGTCCAGTTTTGGGCTCCACAATTCAAAAAGGATGTGGAGAAGCTTGAGAGAGTCCAGAGAAGAGCCACGCACATGATCAGAGGTCAGGGAAGCAGACCCTATGATGACATGCTGAGAGCCCTGGGGCTTTTTAGCCTGGAAAAGCACAGGCTCAGGGGTGATCTGATGGCCACCTACAAGTTTATCAGGGGTGACCACCAGTATCTGGGGGAACGTTTGTTCACCAGAGCACCCCAAGGGATGACGAGGTCGAATGGTCACAAACTACTACAAGATTGTTTCAGGCTGGACATAAGGAAGAATTTCTTTACTGTCCGAGCCCCCAAGGTCTGGAACAGCCTGCCACTGGAGGTGGTTCAAGCGCCTACATTGAACACCTTCAAGATGAAACTGGATGCTCATCTTGCTGGGATCCTATGACCCCAGCTGACTTCCTGCCTTTTGGGCAGGGAGCTGGACTCGATGATCTTCCGAGGTCCCTTCCAGCCCTAATGTCTATGAAATCTATGAAATCTTTTATTTTCTATTTCTGAACACATCAGATCTACCAGTTATAATAGGTATAAATGCATTTATATAACTCTAACAAATAATTGTTAGAGTTACAACTCCACAAATAATTGGTTTAATGTTCATACAAATTTCACTATGTAAACTAGCTTTCAAAAATCTGTAAGAATTGGATAGTGGCCAATTAATCAACACTTTCTGCTATCTTTAGTATTCAAGGAAAGTCATTGGTCTCAAATGCTTTTCCCAGTAAAATTATGTCAGATTTCTAGGTAGGTGTCTTTATTTTTCTTTCTCTGTAATACTGACACTTGAAGGCACAGATTTTCTAAGGCTATTACTTCCCAGGCTTTCTTAAATGAATAAGTTGATTGTGAGAGTTACATCTCTTACTTCACCTTAAAATGTTGTTTCTTAATGCAACTAACAAATGGGTAATCAGTTAACACATTTATACAGTACAGAATTATCAGGAAAATTCAACAAATACATTCATGAGTTATCTGACAGGTAATAAACTGGTCATTTTTGTGAAGTTCCTGACCTCTGTCTTAATTTATATATGAAGAAACCCAATTCTTTGTAATACTCTCTTTAGTTTTTGTCTATACAATACCTTGACTATGTTTAATTTTAAGAATTATTATCTTTCACTGGCAGAGGATTTTAACAGGTTTTTTTTTCATGAATGTGTGGCGCACATGCTAAAGCCACAGATTCTTTCCCGATCCACATACTTCATTTTTGCACCTACATCCCTGTCCAGCTGGTTTCATTAATGTTCATCTTTCCTCTATAAAACAGCTTATCCCAGTTAACAAGAAGACTATTCAATGCTGCAACAGTTTTAATTTCCAAACTGTTTTGGAATATGGCCTCAAGTTCAATTAATTGCAAGGGTCTAGTCTTGAAGCAAGAGACACAGGGAGCTGACGCAAGTGACATTTTGTTGTGCAGTCGATCACTGAAAGTGCTGTATAGCTGTGCGCTTACAGGAGAGCATGACTACAGAGTGTTTTAAGGGCCCAGTTCCATGACAATCTGGATCCTCATTATATCAGGGTTCAGATGAAGGCACTCCAAAGCAGAGCACCTTCATTAACTTGTGTCAGCACACACCGGGAGCAGGGATGGGCTCCAATCCACCTGTCCCACCCTGCAGTGCCATCCGGGCAACCCTCAGACCCAGCTCCCTCCACTCCCTTCCCATTCTGAAGATAGCTCCGGGGTTGTGAGGGAGGAAGAGTGGAGCTAGGGGAGAGTGGCTGCAGACTCACAGCTGCTTAAACTGCAGCTCAATCCCCCAAATCCTGGGACCCAACAGCGCATGTCTGTTGGGTTCAGGGGATTGCTGTAACTCATGGCACTTCCTGTGAAGTGCCATGAGTTATAGGAGGGAGCTGTACTTCTGTCTGTGCCCACAGGCTCTTGTAAGGTTTTCACTGGCAAGAAAAGTTTTCAGTTACTTGACAAAGCTGTCATAGCTTTTATTGGAATAGCCCTAATCTTATTGGATTAGTTTTTGTGACCCCTTTGTCCCTATGGGTTCTTTGTTTATATTCTTCTCCAAACACTAATTCTTTTAGTACTGCTCCCACCCTCCTTGCCCCTTCCTCTGCCTCCTCTCCTCCCACCTTTTGAATTCAATTCACTCAGCCCACTTTATACACTACTCTATGCTATCCTTCCAGAGCATCTGATGCAGTGAACTCAAGTTTATGAAAGCTTGTGCTCTCTATATATCTTAGTTAGTCTATAAGGTGAATATCTACTTTACCTTCTTCTTTATGTTGACATGAACATGATTTTGTTCAAGACAAAGAAGGAAAGACGTGAGAGTTGCAAATTTAGGAGCAGTTCTAAATCTTGAAGTTTTCTCTATCTCCTTACTGTTTTGTGGCAGCATTGTACATATTTTTGAAAGATCCCATACACTTGTACAGAGGCACATCTTGTTGGATGATCTGCCATCAAACCGAAATTTCCCATAAATATGAAGTAAACCATTCCACACAAGAGAACAAAGCACATGCACAATTACAGCAATGTGTTTCTTACATTTTTTGGCAAATTACAGGGATCTGGTTATCAAATTTATGATGTTCTGCTCCTGTAATAAATAATCTGTGAAGCCATTACAACTGTGTTTCTCGTATGTCATTAACTATGGACAGACTGAACACATGTGCAAGAATAACTTCCTTCACAAGCCAGACACTGTATATCAAACTTCAGGGCTTTCAGTATTGCCTGTTTATAATATTCATAGAGCCCAGGGAAATTGAAAGTGTGCTGTATGTTTGAGACCTATAAAAACTCGGTCCAGTTCTCAAAATCTGAAATAAGTTCTCCTCTAAACATATTCATTTGAGTTTTAATACTTTTTAACATCAGACCTAAACTTGAATATTTGCTAACCACTTGTAATTGGCCCCTAAACCAACTTGATTTGCATAAAGCTGCGTATATTAGCATAATATGTTTATAGGGACTTCCACCTTCTTCCTAAATGCCACATAATTCTATGACCCTCCAGCCTCATATATGCCATTTCCTAGACCCACAAGAGTTAGTTATGAATCTGCACATTAAAGTATAGATTTTCAGCCTTTAATCAGATTTACATTCATTAGCCACGATATCAACTTGGTACCCCCATAAATTATCAAGAAAGCCAAACAGCAGAAAATCAGGGCACAAACAGATTAAACAATTTGCCCAAGGTTACACTGGAAATCAGTAGTAAAGCCAGGCATTGAAACCAGATTGCTCAAGTCCCAGCACAGTACATAAAACAATCCTTCCGCTCAGCAATAAATACTGATACTTTGCAAATATTCATGTATTTAACCCAAGAAAAATATTTCTCTGTCTGCCAGTGAACAGCATGACTCACAGCAAACCCCCCCCCCCCCCCAAAAAAAAAAAAAACCAAACAAAAAAAACCAACCAGGAAAATTGCACTCTGAGCAAACACTGGTCAACTTCTCTCTACCATGTTACCAGGGATCCTTCAAAGCTGCATTTCATCTTCAAGAAAAATGTGCATTCTCACCTGCCCCCATTAAGGTGTGCATTTTCATTTTTGTGAATATTTTTATCCAGCTCTCTTTTTTTACCAAGTTGGGGAAAGAAACTTCTGTGATTATACAAGCCATTTAAAAGCATAGTGCTTACCAAATAATCCCTTGCTACATCAATCCAACTGTTTTCTTTGGAGGGAAAGAAACATTTTTGCAAGTATAACAAATGACATACGAAATGATAAAACTGCCCATTGGGTAAATGAAAGATCTCCTTTTTTCTCAGAAACATGTAGCTAACAAGTCTAATGTGATGCTCTGCACTATGCCAGATATATTTGGAAGTTATCCCAAGTATCATTTTGAAACTCTCCCTATTCAAAAGTTTTGGCAACTTTTTCATTGATACAAAAGCTATAGCAAATTTTAATGAGTTTTGCTCTGCCAGGAAGTGACAGAGGCAGTCCAGACCACCTTTTTACATTGTCCCGATTTAATCTAATAATGTAAAGCAAACTTACTGTAATCAGTCTTGTTTTACCACTGTCATTGTCTTGCATGGAATAAGCAGAGGATCATATCCCATCACAGGGACAATTCCACTGAAATCAATAGGGTTAAATCAAACATAAATTTGACTCGAGGCCTTTTGGCCAGGAAAAAAACCCAGGAATAACATAACTCCATATGCAATGGATACAGCTAGACATTGGCAAAGCTTATATTTTTTCTTCAAATATATGTTTCAAGCTGAGAATTAACTACAGGTGTTGTGAAGATGGCTGGAATCTGAATGGAATCAAAATGTCTGGGATAACAGCAAGTGACTCAAACATATAGCAGGTAAAGAAGAACAAACAAGAAACTAGCTTCCTTTCCAGAAAGCCCCATGCAATTTTACATCCTTTCCCCACATTTTCTCCAGAGTAAAACTTTCTATTGTACAAACACACCACAGGCATGGGGACCAGGCATCTCATGTTCCCACCATTTTCTAACATGTTCCAGTCTTGATTTGCAGAGACTACTACAACTTAATGGGTTCACTCAAACTTTTGATTGTTGAGAATGCTGGTACGGGTGCCAGCTTCAGCTATGGCTTTTGTGCTGTGTCTGTCTGCATTAGGAACTGGATTGAGGCCACTAAGGCATTTCTCATAGGCCCCTGAGCAGCTGTTAAAGTTATACCTTTTGATCACAGACAAACAATGTTACATACTAATAGAAATAGCCGCTGGAACATCTTGTTACCCAGGATTTTTACAGTCCTTTGACCAAGATTGCCAGTAGAAAAAATATGTTTGGTCCTTAAGCAATGATGTAGGCTAGCTCATAAATATATGTCCAAATATTACTTTTCAAGCAAGAAAAATTCATAGCCCTACTATGTTCCACTAAATTAAAGGTTTTAATATTCATGGTATGACTAGTACAATCTTTGATAGTCAGATAGACAGCCCCCACACCCACCCCTTCCAGATCTGCTGCTCTGTTTTCTGCTCCCTGTCTTATCTGCCACAGTGCTGCCTGTCCCCTCCCCAATGTGCCATCTACCACACACAAGAACTGTCTGTGCCACTTCTCATACACATGCCATAGGTTGGCCACTCATTGTTTAGAGGGAGCCTGAGGGCATACCCAAGCACCACTCTCAGAGTCTCTGATCCAAGAGATTTTAAACATCTGATCATCTATTGGTTTGTATGCAATGGTCCAAGAGATTTTAAACATCTGATTATCTATTGGTTTGTATGCAATGGTTCAAAGACCACAAACAGGAATGTACTGAGAACATTGGCACATTTAGTCTCTCACTGTTAAGGACTATTATATCAATATACTCACATTGCCCCTCCATCACACGTGTTATTCCTAGCATAACTAACTCTAGTTAGGTCAATGGAGTTATCTCAGCCTTTCAGCCAGCATTATTTAGATCAGAGTATGGCCTATGGCTGTGAGTTTACTCAGGGTCTGCTATTAAAATCTGCCCTTTTAACTACTAGAAAGATAGACACAGATCATTCTGGCTTGTAGAAGGAAGTAGTCTGACTTGATATATAAATATACTGGTATTCCAGTCTTTCCATATGGCAAAGAATATCTATTCTGCTTTCTGATCAGACAATTTTGACACTGTGAACATTTTTGACAAAGGCAGTCTTCCTTGTATCCCTTATTCTTAACTGTCAGTATGGAACTAAGCTGGGACATAAATAAATATAACCAGCATTTCCTGTTTCTTTAATGACCAACTTCATAAAGACTTATTGGATTAATGTTGCATGACAATTTGAAAAATGGGACAAATGGCCAGGATTTGGGGTGGGAAAGTAATTTTATGTGAGCTTTGTGTAGAAGGGTGGGGAAATAAATGCATGATGGACCAGCATTTGGTCTGCTAGTAGTTAGAAAGGGAACATGTTACTCGTACACTACAGTGAAAAACTTCAGTAACACAGAAATGAATCAGGTCCTTTTTACGTATGATGGGCTATACCCTCAGCTGGCATGAATCAGAGAAGCTCCAGAAGCTTCAGGTTAGCTGTTCTGATTAATAATAGCTAAGGATCTGGCTCTTTATTTTGTATTTAGAGGTCAAAGCAGACATCAGAAATTGTCCCAAGGTGGATTCTACAGTGTGATTCTCTGATAAACAGATGACTAATGGTCTCTAATTTTCACCTTTTGTCCAGTTTGCTTATGTTATCAGTTTGCCTGATAAGTGCTGGGAACTATTTCACAATAAATAAGCCACTTTTGTGTGGTTTGTTTTGTCCCAGACTACAAGGTCTCCCTTGCATTATGATAACAGAATGCCTTTTGCAACAGATGACATTTAATATCTAGAACAACACAGCCATGAATACAAGAAATATAGTACCTACCACACGGCTAAAGGGTGCTACTGAAATGAAATTGGTCCCATGTGCCAGCTTTGCAAAAAAGAACACTTTGTTTCTGCTTGGCCTTGGCAAGCTTTTAACCCTGGCTAATTTAACATTTAAGCTACACTAGCTGTCTCAGATCCGTACTGCTAAAGCCAGCTGAATATGCCAAAAACTACAAAGAGAGAAAGCTTTTGCCTAAATAAATAATACTGACTGTCACTTTGTATCAAGGCTTAATCCTGTTAATGAGCTACAGGTGGAGCAATTTCCCGGACTGAATACATTTTTTCAGGGAGCATTATTACTTTATATATTGTATGCTGATCTTCATAAGACATATGCTGAAACCTATGCTTCAGTCTTACTCAGCAATTCATATTTACCTTATGTTTTTATTCAAAAGACATATATCTAACCATGCATTTTTATTGTAGATGGGTCAAGAGGATACTATTCCAGTTTTTGTTAAGATTTCACATGTATAATAGATTTGGGTTCAAAATGAACTAGAGCTCAGGTTCAGGTTCCTTGTTATCAACATCTTGTAAACTATTCCCATGAGATTTTAGCATAAATTGTAGCAATCGTGCAAAATCAGCTGATCTTATTCATTCCTGCCACGCTGAATTCTGGAAATCTTACTGGCCATCCATTCTTACACAATTTCTTCTGCATTTTGTGTGGATCTGAGAAAACAGACTCCTTTCAGTTTGGGGTTTGGCCTGGAGCGAAGACATGTGGATTCAAACCCAAATTTCCATGCACAAATAGAAAATTCCTCAAGAACTGATTCTGTGGAGAGGATCCCCATCCATCCTGTTTTTAAACAGAACATATTAGACTAAACTAGCAATTTGAAAATGAGCATTGGTAGGTAAGTAACAGTATTTAATCTAGTTAAATCCCAATTTGCATTAGCATATGATCATGAACTTAGATACGACGTGTGGTGTGTGATGAAACTTGTGTGTGTTGTAATCTGCCCTTTCTCCAGGGCTGTTCAATCTTTATTCTTGTCCCTGTCATATAGCCCTCTGGTCTTTTCTAGTAAGTCTGCAAGATCGGGGCTCTATATGACTATAAAAGGATGCCCCTTTCAGAAAAAAAAAAACTATTTACTTTAATAATACATTGTTTTTATTAAATAAAATAAAAGCTTTTTTAAATAAAGCTTCTAGTGGCTCAGAGACGGAGTGATTATATTAGTTCTTTTTTTTCAGTACACAAATTTTCTTCCCTGTTATGTGGGTTCAACTCCCACTGAAATCATATGCTCCATGACACTTTGTCTGTCTAAATTACCTTTGCTTGTTGGGGGGAAAGGTGACAGAGACAAAAATAGACAGAAACACTAAGAGAGATTTTCTGACCAGCTCATAGAGAAGACTGGAGAATCTGAAGCACATGAAACACCCATCCACTAACTTTCTCAACACAAATTTTGAGTTTCCAACCAAATTAATTATTTTTCAAATGAAAACCAATGTTTATTTTCTCTCTGTTTTGCTATTTGGTTTATTGATGAAACATCAAAAAAAAAGTCTGCATACAGGTAATTGTTTCCAAAAATAAAAAAAAACACCAAACAAACAATCCTTTAAAACTCCAGTCTATCAATTGTAAACCATTTTCAGGGGAGAAAAAATATAAAATCAAACCAAATCCTATTGAGTGGAACTGGGCACCTAACTTGTTTGGCTGCTTTGAAAATCACAGCCACAATTAATTTCTTTTAAAGCACTGCATTTAATTTTGAAACTAAATATTGTAACAAGTGATTTTTTTTTTAATTAAAAAATATTGGAGTTACGTGACATAAATATTTATGATGGAACAGGACCCAAAGTACTGTATATACCTGGTACCTCACCGTAATCTAATTTTCTTGTTTCTGTACTAAATCATGTTGTCAACGTTATAGTAGATTGTACTGCTTTTAGTACCCAATATTACTAAAAGAGTAGAATTAGGATTATTGGAAAGATTTCAGAGGTAAGCCCCACTAGCTGCCAAACATTATTTGTTACCTTTTTTGTTATAAGAAACTGTTTGCCAAAACTCTGTTCATTTATAAAACTTTCTGGCAATATGTATGCATAAATATTTTTATAAACACCAAGCCTGATGTGTTCTTAGATGCTGCTAGCACTGACTCCATTGGTTCACTTATAAATGACCTCTACAGAAATTGTGTTTGTTTCTATATTATAGAATTTATATAGGAAAAAAAAATATTTTTACTTTCATATAAATTTACCCACAGAACCTCTGCCCAGAGAAGTCACATTCAGTAAAATTTGCCCTTTTGCAAAAGGCCTGAATTGACTGGAAGAAAGCTAACATGGTACCCATTTTTAAGAAAGGGAAGAAGGATGACCCTACAAACTATAAACCAGTTGGTCTGACCTCGGTCCTGGGAAAAAGCATTGAAAAAATTGTCAAGGAGGCCATCAATCATAAGCTCGTAACTGGTGGGGTATTGAGAAGCAACCAGCACAGCTTTGTCAAGGGGAGGTCATGCCTAACAAACCTAGTCATAAAAAGACACCAGATAACTAACCAGCTGGACTTGGGACATGAGGTTGACACCATCTACCTAGACTTTGATACTGTTTCCCATGAGATTCTCTCAATTAAGTTGGAGGGTAGTGGCCTAGACCAGTCTACAGTGAGGTGGGTTGGCAACTGGCTCAGAGGCCAGTCCCAGAAAGTAGTAATCAATGGGATGGCCTCATCCTGGAGGGCCGTCTCCACTGGTGTCCCCCAGGGATCAGTGCTCGGGCCCGTGCTCTTTAACATCTTTATCAATGGATGAGGAAGTAGAATGCACAATGATTAAGTTTGCAGATGATACCAAGCTGTGGGGAAATGCGGGCACATTTGAGGACAGGGTAAGGATGACTTTGGCAGACTGATCCTATCGGCTGAATGCAATCAGATGAGGTTCAATAGGGACAAGTGCTGGGTCCTTCACCTGGCTAGGAAGAACCTTCACCATAACTATATGGTAGGTGGTGGCTCACTGGCTGGCACAGCATCTGAAAGGAACCTGGGGGTGACAATCGACCAGAGGATGAATATGAGCCAACAGTGTGATGAAGTTGCCAGCAAGGCAAATAGGACTCTGGCATGCATCAGCCAATGCATTGCCCATAGATCCAGAGAGGTGCTCCTCCCCCTTTATTCAGCATTGGTGAAGCCACAGCTGGAGTACTGTGTCCAGTTCTGGGCACTGCACTTCAAGAAGGATGTGGATATGCTCAAAAGGGTACAGAGAAGGGCAGCCTGTATAGTTAGGGGCCTGGAGGATAGGCTCTATGAGGAGAGACTTTGGGAACTGGGTTTGTTCAGTCTGAGTAAGAGAAGACTGAGAAGCGACTTGATAGCCACCTACAAGTATGTCAGGGGTGAACACCAAGATCTAGAGGAGCAACTCTTCAGAAAGGCACCCCTTTGGAGGATGAGGTCCAATGGGCACAAGCTAGTTGAGGACAAATTTTGGCTAGACATAAAGAAAGACTTCTTTTCTGTAAGGACATCTAAAATCTGGAACACATTCCCAGCAGAGGTGGTGGAGTCACCATCCCTGGAGGTGTTCAAGAGGAGGCTGGACAAGCACCTTGTTGATCTCATTTGAGCCCAATTACCTCCTGCCCATGGCAGGGGATTGGACTTGATGATCTTACAGATCCCTTCTGGTCTTTCTATGCTTCTACTTTAATCTATATTTTGCTGGAGTGAGGGGGATTTAGTTGTGCTTTGGCCAGGTGCTGGTCCTCTTTATTTGAGGAAATTCCATCTAGGTCTTTATAAATATCAGCTGACACATATATCCATTGATCTAGCTATGGTTATTTGTATCATATGAGGATTTACCTCTAAATGTAAAATAGAATAACTTAAGTGTTTGATTTTGTATTTTTTATAAAACAAAAATAGAAAATAAATATAGAGTGCCACAGAAAACTGGATAAAATATAAAATATATAATGGATGATCAGTGGGAAGATATACAAGTAGTGTAGTGATAGCTCATTTAAACTGATCTTTGACACAATATGCCATTAGACATGAAATGTTTAATGAATTGAATGCTGTTAAGTAATAATTCCGATAAAATGGAACACTGATTAGTGCTTTGTAGAAAAACTTTAAACCAGGCTACTTAAACTTTTGGGTTTTGATTCATGATCTTAATTAAACTTTTTGGAAACAAGCTATATTTATGAATTTTGGAAACTAAATGAAACACAGCAGAGGGTAATCTAGTTTACTGCCTAACCAAAACTATTACTCTTTTAACTGTTCTGACATGCACAACTACGTCTAATAAAAACTGTTCCCTCCCTGACTTTTTTTCGCTCCAACTTTCTGTTGCCATTTTAACAACCAATCTAAAATACTTACAATTACCTCAACAACACATTTCAAAGCCTCATTTTCTGATCCGTTTTCCTTCAATTTATTTTCAAGAGGATTTTTACTGTATGAGTTACATTTCAACTGGCAGGCAAGCTTTCAACCTATTGGCATGTGTGTGTATATATTTGTAGTGTTTACTTTACAGCTTACGAGTTCATGTATAATGTTTGTTCCTCTGTCACCAATTACTGAAGTCAGATTGTTTTCAATAAGAAAATATTTTAGAAAAATAAAATTGACACAAATAAAAGGTGACTACATTGTAAATTATTGAAATGTTTGCATGTATACTATGTATGAAGTCATCTTTTGGTCTGGCATATAATACTAGAATGGGTGATATTTTTTTACTGGCTAAATGTTACAAGTGTTAGTAAAGGACTTAAAAAACTGATCTTGAGTCCTGGAAAAGGAAGGGATTTGGTCATCACAATGCAGGACTGCAAAGGTAAAGCATCAGGCATGGGAATGATGCTCCACCTCTCCCAGATCTCCATAAAGACAGCAAAAAGCCACCCAGTTTTGAGGTTCGTGAGACAGCAAATTCCTTACAGCAGTAAAATTAGTGAATCTACTTAACATTCACAACCCAGATCCATATTATTATTACTAAAGGTCTGCCATGTGAACAGAGAGTTGTTTTGCCATTGGCATGTCCCTTGAATGCCTAACCTAATTTCAAGTTGACTCCAGTATACACGTTGGAGCAAGTGAAAGCATACCTGCAGTGGTCAGTTGTGTGGTGTGTAAGCAGACCACATAACGCATACAGCTCCAGAGGTATGAATACTAGTCTTATTTGGAACTCAACTCATGCCAAAAGTTTTCCCAGTTGATGCAGCCACTAACTATAAATTAGTAGTTGGTCATTCACTCCTTTTTTAGCTGTTGGCTACAAAAATGGATGTGCCTTAACCAGGTGAACTTAAGGGGGCTGATAGGTTTAGGATGACCTTGGTATGTCCAATAGTAGAGAAGGATGGGAATGAAGAGAAAAAAATTAAATAGCACTGTATGCATGTTTCCAGGAAAAAGGTTTCCTTATATTTCATTCACATACTTTCTACAGGAACAATAGCATAACTAGAGGTGGGAGGGTGAGGCACCAGTTCTGGGTACAGATGTAGAAGGGGCACAAGAATGGCAGCCACTATGCTGCAAGCTCTGCCACTGCTCTGAGACTGGAAAACTTGCTTGTCATGCTGCTGCACAAAAGGCAGAAGAAAAGAGCAAACATCAAGAAAAGAGTAATGAAAAGCCATATTGTCTGAATGCATTAATTTGTTTTTAGGTATATTGTCTGAATGCATTCATTATGTCTCCTTTCAAAGACCACTATGCCCAAGAACTATCACTGGTATGTGACTTTCTGCACCAGTAACTTAACAGTGAAAAGACATCACAAGGATACGAAGTCCTATCATACAACAGTGCTAGCAGCCAATAACCCATGATGTTGGAATTGTAAGTGCAACAAAAGCAGAGAATGAGAAGGAAGGAAAAAAATTGGCAGAGTATTCCTCTTCCTCAAATACACAGATGAGAAGACAGTCTGAGTCTTAGAAAAATATGCACAATGAAGTACAGTATTCAAAATGTTAGTACATGCCATGCTGACAGTTTGCTGATTCACACTTAACTAATCTGTGCACCCCATAATTTACACACACAACATTAGTGGTCTCCTGCCACAGCTCAGAAAAGATTTAATAAGAGCGCTGTAGTGCCATAGCCTAAGTAAAACATTTTGCTTTTCCAAAATATGCTACATAATATTGATTGGTATGCTATAAAATATTGTGAAGAATGGAAATTAAACTAAAATTGTGAAATAGAGTACTAAGTCCAATATGTTTGTAAGAATATTGCCTTGCCTTTAACCCTTTATTAATTTGCAAAATTCACCATTAGCATGATTTAGCAAGATTCAACTTGGGAAGATGGAAACCCTCATTCCAGAGTTTCACTTAACAAGAGGATATTTAGTGTTTTCAGGTAAACCTCTCCATTTTCTTTCCCACCTTTCAAAAGTGTAATTCCACTGGACTGCAGCGGGTGCCACGCTCAACTGAAGGGCAGATGAAAACCAAAAAGTGATTTAGCTACATTTTCAGATCCAATATATTACATTTTCAGTAAAATGCTGTGCCCTGCTGTAAGCCTTCCCTGGGGACAGGTCTACACATGCTTCCTGTAGTGAACAAATCCACTCCCAATGGGTGCAGTGGGGGGAAGCTCCAGGCTCCCCTATGGTGCTTGCTCGGGGACTGGCAGGGAGCATGTGGCAGGTACCCATGCACATGGGGCCAGAAGAGTTTTGCAGGCTGCAGCGGCAGCTGTCTCCTTGCTCCATACACATTGGGAGGGGTCCTGATGTGCAGGCGGCTGGGAGACATTTGCTGCTACATAGCTCTCTTGGTCCCCTGCACATGGGGACAAGCCCCATGCCTTGCAAGGCTTCCCTGAGCAGATAGGGCTAACTGGGAGCCAGCCCACTTCTGGGGCAGCTCCCACCAGCTCAGGTCTGGGCAGGGATTTCCCTGAGCAGCCAGGGGCTGGCCAGGAGCTGTCCTGCTTCTGGGACAGTTCCCAGTCAGCTCTGGGCTGTGCAGGGATTTCCCCAGGTAGCTGGGGGCTGGCTAGGGGCTGTCCCAAATGGGCCAGCCCCCGGCCTGTCCTCAGCAGTGCAGGGAAGCTAAGAACTCCCCAGCCCCAGTGCTGCTCCCTTTCCTGTGCCTACAACTAAAAACACAAAACAACAACAGTAAATAAAAAAGTTGCATTTATCCTGTGCTGGTCATATTTGGTCTCTGGGGTTTGCCCTCCAGGCTGTGGTCCTGGTGCCCCAGTCACCCTGCCCTGGGTGCAGTCTGATCACAGAGCATTGGCTGGGTATGGGAAGCCCTCCCAGGGACCACACCATCCACATGTCCCTGCCAGTAAGTGCCTGTCCTTCATGCCAGAGAGACCTCCTGCACAGCTGCTCCTGGCTGTTCTTGACTCCCTCTCTTGCAGGGCCAGGCCCTTCTGCCCTGCCCAGGGGGCCAGGCTTCCAATTGCTCGCAGCTGGGGGCACTCCCCCTGCTGGGACTGTTTACCATAGTTGTGCCCACCATGCCAGGTTCTGGCCGGCTGGTGCAGCCATGGTGTAGTTATGTCTGTTTCTGCGCAGGGGGTTGAATCCGTCCCGGGATGGAGGCAACACAGATGTGATCCTCCCTGCAGTAATGGGGCCCTGCCCCATTACACAGTCCTACAACATGAAACAGCAGAAGTACTGACCACTGTAAATTGCACTCAAGTAATCACCGAAACCAACCCTCACTCTCTTTGTCTCTTTCTCACTCTAATTAAAGCACCACAGCATCATGTGCATTAAGCTTCTGCACGTTGAACAATGGCTGTGAGGCACTAACTAAATCTCATTTGATGAGCTTTAGTTAAAGCATCCCAGCAGCTATGTTTAAACCCGCAGGGTCCTGTACATGTGACACCGCAACGATGCTAGAGCGTTCTAATTAGAACGTGAAGCAGACTCAATTAATCTAATTGGATGCCAGAGCGTTCTAATTAGAATGCATCGGAGAATGTGCATAGGCACCCATAATTCTCTGAGGATAAGAGCATTTCAAATAGTTAGACAAAGACTGTCTTCTAACCCAAGTTCATCTGCCTGTGTCATCTCTTTTAGGAACTTGCCTGTGGCCAGTAAATTTGAGGGAAGCCATAATTATTCCCTGGTCTTATAAGGTGGAGATGAACAATGGGTAGAGCTTTATTAGGAAGTGACTTCTCTTTCAGTCTCTTCAGAAGCCATCTGGGAGTAGAGGCACATCATACCGCTTATCAGGTACGGTGTTTTCATCTCTTCTGACTTCTTTCTAGTTTTGGTGTGTTGGGAAAGAAACAAAAATAGAGCTCTGTCAAAGGAACCGCAGAAAGAGGGAACTTGTGAGCTGCACCACTTCGGGACTGAGGGAGATTGAATTCTACCTGAGAAAGGAAGACTGTGGATTGAAGAGCAGAAGTCTAAGAAACAGGCTCTGCATCTTGGGAGATAGTGGGGGCAGGGGCCAAGTCAGCAGCAGAGGCTGAGCTCACAGCTTCAGCAGCTGCTGTTCTTGTGCTTTCTCTAGGTGGATGTCTGGGGCCAATGTGCTGGTCACATGCTGCTCATTAGGCTACTGTTGAAGTGTCAAAAAGTACTGCACCCTGATTAGTTGCCACTGTCTTGTCAATCACAAGAAACGAGTTCTGATTGGCAGAATCTGAGGTACAGAGATAAGCAGTAGCAATTTGACCGTTTAATTGGCTTGACTGTACAAAATGTTACTTGGCAAGTGAAACGGCTACGTCTTAACAGACTAAACATTTGCCTGCTGCAGACTTCCCTTGTGTTACAAAGTAATAAACAGGAGGAAGGATACCTTATATGGTATAAGAGTGTCATCCTGCAAGACAGATAAGGGAGAGAACTACAAAGTAAGTTGGCGCAGATACTGCAAACATGAGAATATGCTTAGCATATGCATATATGGTATATATTAGTTCATGTTGTGATCTTCTGGTTTGTTATAAAATCAGTACTGTTGTTTTTATTGATGGCTGTGTTTATATGCATATAAACATAGGCATCCTGGAACTCCTCACAAAATGAAAATTTAAGCTCTTTTGATAACTCCCATCAAATACGGAGGAAATCTCCATAACAGTTCTTGCAGAGATTTCTCTTCACTTTGTTCTATTGGAGCAAACGTGCATCTCCTAAGATTCCTGCGAAGCCTAAGTCCAGACTGGCTCTGTAACATCTCTGACCCTGCTCCAGTATAGTCATATAGCTAAGCCTCGTGCAGCTTGCAGCTATTCCTGGGAAAGGGAACATCTTTTAAAGGAAGATTTTCAGGGGTAGAAAAATTAGATAGACTCTGTATTCTCATTCTGTAAGTCATCCTGTGTTGGTATTATAGGGAACAACCAACTGAGCTTACAGAAATGACCCCAAACCACCCCCCCACACCACATACACACATCTGCAGACGACACAAATCCCTTTACATTGGTAAAGGTTCTGTACCTTGAATGTAGTTAACAGTTCTCCTGGGGATATGCAAACAAGAACAGAATCAAGCTTTTGTAATGGAGAAAAATTAGATTTAGGAACATGGGACTGGAAGGGTCCTCTTGGACATTGAGTCCAATGTCCTGTTTTGTCAGGCAGTCGTCAACAAAAGGAACTCCCCCCAAATCACCACTTTAAACTGTCACATAGAGCTACAGGGCACAAAACTAGGAACACCAAGAATATCCTGTTACATGCCATAAACAAAAGCAGGAGAGATCAGAGCACAACTAATACCATTCCATTGCAATACCAGGAAAGTGATCATTAATAATTTGTTAGTAAAGTAAGCAAATATATTTTGCATACATACAAAGCAGATCTGTTGGTTCAGAAAACAAGGTTAGAGGTCTGTACAAATCGATTTAGGTACACACACATTCTGATAAGCTTGCACCTTCCTGTCACCAAATATTTGTGCCACTTTTTGTTTGCAACTGAGAGTATGTGAAGGGGTATGAGACTGTTGTATTTCTTGGTTCCTTCTGTTACAGGAAAGTCCATGTAGTGGCACCAGAGGATCTGTTCCCTGATCCCAACAATCACGCCTTCTGCCATGCCACATGTGCATGGCAGGATGTGCAGTTTTGAGATTGGGGATCAGATCCCAGACACACCACTGCTACTTAGCACAGATTAAGCCCAATAATTCAATATGAAATCCAAATGAATTTGGATGAAGACCGGGCCATGCTTCAAACATCTTATCTACCTTGCATCCACTAGCAGGTGGAAGACAGCACTGTGCAGAATGCTTGCTACATCCCTTTTAAAAATAATTAGTAGTGCTACTTTGCAGTGTGTTCCCAACTGTCCCTGGCATACATTCAGCTCCCTATGTCCTGCGGAGGATAATTCACCCAGTACAGTGCATCTTCAGATATACCCAGTTGAAACAGACAACTCAAAATTAAAAGAACCCAGCTTAAACCTTTTGTAGAAGTTTTATTTATATTTTCTGGAAATACATTATAAAGAGCTGAAATTATGGAAATGTAAATAGAAAGTCGGGGGGGGGAAACTTAGGGGTCATTCAGTCTGATCTTGTACATTTTTAAAGACTGTACACTATATCATTCCCACCAACATCTTATCTCATGTGTTCTTGAATATCCTGTGATGATGCCTTGACCCCATCCCTCGGGAGTCTATTTCATTGCCAAATTACTCTAACTGTTAAGAATGTTTCCCTTTATATCTAGCCTAAATTATTTTTGTCCTTCTGGCCACTGCATTTTTCCCTGCAAATTACCAATTTTCTGCTTCCATTAATACTATTACTTTTACAGTATATGTAGAATACACTCTGGCTGCATCCACACATGGAGGCATGTGTGGTTTGTAGCACCACAGGCCTCTTTGTGGTGCCACAAATGGCACATGTTGCAAGTTAAACCATGTGCAGCACTGCTAATTTGCAGTGGAGGGGCAAAATTTGCTACCAGGATTTCTTGGTAGCAAAATAACACTGGAAAAAAGGGGGTGCAAAGCACACAAAAATAGCATGCACTGGGACAAACATGAAGTCCCTGTGCTAAATAGAGCAGCAGGATGGGGCTCAGTGTGCCTGAAGATGAGGCAGCAGGAAGCCCTAGGCTAGCTGCTGCTGTCACCACATGTTTCGGCATGGGGGCTCACTGTGTGCCTCAGTACCTAGCCCTTGCACTGAGGCACGCTCTGCCCCAGCGAGTCATTCCACTTCATGGCTGGCTGGGGCCAGTGTGCATCAATGCAGGGGCTATGCAGCATGCAGAGATCCCCAGCTGGGATCCAGGAGGAGCTGGACACGGGAGGTTTGCCCACAGTGGGACAATGTGTCCCACAACAAAGGGCATGTGCTGCAATATAAAGTAGCTGCACAAATTTGTACCACTAGTGTGTGAGCCCCTGATCGTCTGGAGATAGCCTCTGAGTTCTTTTTCCAACTACAGATTTAGTTCCTTCTTTCTAAATTCAAATCCTTGTATCCTTTAGTTTCTTCTCTGTATTTTCTATTACTTTTGCACAATTCCTAAATTACTGGGACCAAAACAGTTTATATCTTTTATATCAGCATACATCCACAAGCATACATGTATGCACTCAGGCGTGCGCGCACACACACGAAAGAAAAAAATTCTGATGACTAAATTACTCTGTATAAAGGTAATCTAGCACCCTCTGGTGTATCATTGCTGTATTGCAGATTTCATTTGAGACAAAGGTGAGTAATATCACTGATGCAAAAATATTCAGTATGGATATGCAGATGTATGAGAAGAATTTTTGGCCCGTTGTATACACTGTTTTACAGAGAACATCTTTCTTTCTTATACTTTGCCTCCATTTTGTTTTATTTTGTTCCTTTTAAGAAACTTCCCTTTATGTATTCCTATCATTTTTGGGGGTTGTATAAAACATAGAAGATACCCAATTTAAGACACTTTTATGTCTTTAAGGCACATGTTAATTCTGGTTTTTTTAAATTCAACTTCTAGATATTAGTCAGTGTTGTAAATTCAAATATTTTGAAACATTTTTTTAAAATTTCACAAAACTTATTGCAGTGGTTCTCAAACTTTTTAGACTCAAAGCACCACTTGTAAAATGTTAGCCCTTAGTTTTCATTTGATTTTTGACTTGAGAAAGATAATAGAGCAATTTCTTCTGTTACAGTGAACTCAGAAAGACCACAACAGGTTGATATGCTTTTAACACTATGGATTCCTATGTGAAATCTATGCCTTTGTCTTGTGAATCATGTGTGCACACCTAACAGTGCTAACATTGCATGGCACCCTGCAACACCCCTGAAAGGATCTCAAGGCACCCCATGGGGTCTCATCACTGTGTTTGAAAATCACTGACTTAGTTATTATCTGACTTAGTTATAATCATTGCTCGATTAATTTGTGTGCACAATTTATGTGTTTGTGTCTTCAGCTGCAGGAGCTCAGTAGAAATATTTCATAATTTAGAACTATTTTGGTCAATTCTGTTTCTTAAATCAAGGAAAACTAGATTATCCTCTCCTAGGTCTTAAATTTATAATCACTACAGTAGGCCCTCAAAGCTGTGGGTTTTAGGGTTTTTTTCCCCTCAGGGTTAGGCTGTCAGACACAAGGTAGACTGGATAATAAGAACAAAAGAATCATCATACAGCATCCTATCTCTGAAACTGGCAAGTAGTAAATACCTTTAGAGGAATAGTATACAAACAGGATATGCCTAGAGAAGTCCAGCCTCCACCATACCTACCCTGCCATCGACCATCATGAGTTTAGGGATGCAAGACGATACGTTCCTTGCTGTTCTGTTCAATAGCTCCCAGTGGACCTGTCCTCCATTAAATTGTTTAATCCTTTTTTGCACCTAGCTATACTATCTGCCTCTATAACCCCCTGTGGCAGCAAGTTCCACAAGTTAACTATGCACTGTACAAAAGAGTGTATCCTCTTGTTTGTTTTATACCTGGTAACTTCAATAAGTACTCCCTACTTTTTTGTATTCTGGGACTTTGTGAATAATTTGTTCCTTATTCACTTCATGCATGCCCTTCATGATTTCATAGGCCCTATCATATCCCCACTTAGCTTTCCAAACTGAAGATCCTTTTGGTAGCCCCTGGTATGGCAGTTGCTCCATACCTCTGATCAATATTTGTTGCCCTTTGCTCCACCTTTTCTAATTCCATGACATCCCTTTGCGAAGTAGAGACCAGAACTGCACAACATTCAAAGTGTGAGTGCACAACATAAAATTGGGGTTGTTGGTTGTGTTCTATGCCTGAAGAAGGGTTTCATGTTCAAAAGCTTGCAAGGAACAATTGTTCCAACTATTTAGTTGGTCTAATAAAAGATATCACATTTACCCAAAGAAACTTGTCTAACATGAGCTTATGCTGTGGCATATTTTTTTTCCATTTTTTTCCCCGGTGCCTTCTGAATGATACCCAACATTATATTAGTGGGATTGGAACATTGGGTTACAAGAAACCCCCCGGGGGTTACAAGAAATCCCCCGGGGGTTACAAGAATCCCCTGGGGGTTACAAGAAAGCCCCCGGGGGTTACAAGAAAGCCCCCGGGGGTTACAAGAAACAATGGCCACAAGCTAGCAGAGAGCAGATTTAGACTGGACATTAGGAAGAACTTCTTCACAGTTCGAGTGGCCAAGGTCTGGAACGGGCTCCCAAGGGAGGTGGTGCTCTCCCCTACCCTGGGGGCCTTCAAGAGGAGGTTAGACGAGTATCTAGCTGGGGTCATTTAGACCCAGCACTCTTTCCTGCTTATGCAGGGGGTCGGACTTGATGATCTATTGAGGTCCCTTCCGACCCTAACATCTATGAATCTATGAATCTATGAATTGTTATAACTGTGATGGTCCAGGAAATGTGTGTGAAGCAAAGAGTTTTTTTGGTGATATCTTTTATTGGACCAACTATATAGCTGGCAGAGATGCTAGTCAAGTGTTATTGTTCTTGCAACATTTGCTTCTTGAAACATTTATTTGGCTTTTTGGGTCATTGCTGCACACTGAGCTGATGTTTTTAGAGATGCGCTGGTTGCCCACTGCCCCTTTTTTGCCCATTTATTTAGCCTGATGAACCTTTGACCAACTTCCAGTATTAAGTAATTTGCAGCATAAGCTTAAAAGAATACAAATACCCCTTTCTATGTCCAATCAACTGAGCATGGCTACAGGTGCAACTAAAGTGAAGATACAAACTTCGAGGCTTATTGCTCCAGAGTTTATTGGTCCCGGACATGCCATTTGAATGTGTGCCCGGGACTGCAGCACATTGAGCTGGGTCAGAGCAGCTTCACCTGGCAGGGGGCCCCCAGGGTCAGCTTGCCAGCCCGAGGCTTCTCCCCCGGGCACAATGTGCAGTGGAAGGGCTGACTGGAGCACAAGGTAGGTCCAATAGAGGGCTAGCTGCAGGCAGCCTCTGCACTGAAGCATCATGTGCCCCAGCCAACCAGGTTAGCATCTACACGTGCACTACTGTGGAGTAAAAAACTCAAGCAGTCAGACAGTACTTCTACAAGTACTACCCTGCTGCAGAGTTAATTAGTTTATTCCAGCCTAATAGAGACACATATGTAGACGTGTGCCGTTTACTGAGGAGCTAATTCATCTACTCCACAGTAAATGTCTAATGTAGACCAGCTTTGTATACTGATGAAAAGTGCTTGGGAAAAGAAAGGTATTATTTTTACTAATATTCCTTCAAATGCTCCTTCCCAGGCTTCACCTCCCAAAAGCCCTATTCCAAAGAGAGTTTTGAACTGAAAATGTGAAGTACCAGAGACTCCCATGAAGTCTGCCAGGGGCTTCCGTATTGCTATTGTTTTTACATAGAAGGCAGGTAGACTACATTGCTAGGCAACACTATAAAATCCTAAAATAAACAAAATGCTAGGAAATCAGGATTATTTTTCCAGTGCAGGATTTTTGGTGCAGAATGACCCATTTTTATTAAATAAATTTCTGTTTAGAAACAGCATTAAGATTCAGAAATAAAAGTCAATCAAACTCTAAATTCAAAAAGTGTGCATAAACAGCCTTATAGGAGCTGCCATCCAGGAAAGGAGGAGGGAAGAAGGACTTTGGTCTTCCTCCCCCAAATTCCTCATGCTGTGTGAACTTTATTAGAAATGGAGCATTATAAATCAGAAGTAGGATCTACGGCTCCTATTCAAAGGACAGCACAGAGAGAGACAGAACCAGCTTAGCTGAATCACAGTTTATTTTTGCTATGAAATGGTAAAATGGTTATTTTCCTCCTCAGCCATTCTGTTCCCAGGATGAATTTAGAGACACATCTGCTTATTTTAATGATAGCAGTAAGTTTAACTACTTTTAATTACTGTCAGCTCTGTAGAGCTAATAGCGCTAGAAGAATGAACTGGATTCTTTCCCGGTGTGTACAACATCAAACAAACTATTAAGTGAATTTCACTTGTATGGCCCACTGTGCAATCTCATGCAGTTCAAATCGTATTTTCAGTTATGCAAGTCCAAAGACAGTAATAGAATTCAAAAAAACGATTGATGGCAAAAATTACTTTTCAGGAACCATAAATAAACTCATTCCTTTAGATCTTGGGGTGAGTTTGCAAAGAAATGAGAAAATAAATCTTTTGCTCATAATCTGAACAAGCTTGATATGGAAAATTTTGAGAGTCAAAGGATGCGTCTACATGAGATGCTGACTGCGCAGTAGCCCAAGACTACTGTGCAGTATCGCTGTGTAGCAGAAACTGTGACACGACGTGACACTACTGTGCAGTAATCTCAGGCTAGTGCACAGTCAGTGTCACAAAAACCCCGTTTGTTGGCACTACTGCACAGTAACTTGGGTTACTGCAGTCATTTAGTACCTGTTTATACAAGTTTAGTACTAATACAGGTACTAAATGAGTAACAAGTGTGCAGTCAGCATCTCATGTAGATGAGGCCAAACAGTATCAAAAGTTCTTGATTACTTTTTTTTTTCATTTCATGTTTGAAAGCTTTTATAACTATTCTTGAGTTTGGAAGTTAGGAAATTGTTTTTTTTCTATAATCTTTTGTTTTCATATGTTCATAACTTCCTAAATGTTTCTATTCTTAAGTAAAACAAAACAAAGCAAAATACAAATGTATGAGCATGTCTACAAGTAAATAGCTGAAATTATGAATCTTGAAACTTGTTACAGACATTTAAGTCCCATCTGGATTCACAAATTAGGTATTTATCCACCTTGCTACTGCAGTATCCAACGCAGTGGGCATTCTCACAGTGCATGGATGGGTAAGATCACACCTTACCCAAAACATAGGCAGAAGGAGGAGGTAATGGATTCAGAAAAAAATATTTCAGATGAAGTAAAATAGTGTATTCAATATAAAATTGTGTGTCACAGTTTGGGATTGACTTCCTTTACTTTTTAGGTTTTTTAATTAAATTTAGAAAAGCATGTAATTTTTTTGTTTCTCAAAACATCATTTTGAAATGAAAAAGAGCACTTTATAATTAACAATGTAAATATTAAATGTTCTTGCTTTTCCAATTTTTCCAAGTATTATTTAATTTTGTTTGTGTTTTGTGGGATTTTTGAGCTGAAATTATTCACCCAATTTGAATCAAATTATGAATGGTTCCAGGCAATCAGGAAATGCAATTTTAATGAATAAAATATTTTACAAAAATAATTTGTTGAATTCTGGATCCAAAAACAAGGTTGGAGTCTCATAAGAACTGTAGTTCTCATACTGAAATCAAATGGGATTTGCAGTTTTGATTTATCCCCATCTCTAATACGGAACATGCATTATAGTGTCCAGATGCACAACCATTTAAACACAGATGCAATAGGCAGCTACATGCACAGCTATTTCAGCATTTCAAAAGATTTATTAGCACTTACAAACAAAGATATTTAAAAGAAGTACTTATTACATATATAATTATATTTAGTCTGAATGCCTCGTTACAAAAGGCCAAATGTTTCTTCAATAAATTCTAAGAACAGCAAAACTTTTCCCGCATTAGTATTTAAAACTATTGTGGGTATTAATTAACAATATTGGTCATATCTTAAAGAATGCTTTCATTAAGCTGTATAATTTGTAATCTTATTCTAGTCTGATGTGTATAGAAATTACATGTTCTGTTTGAGATTGCTAAACCGGTGGAGGACTTCTCCAGCTGCTTACCAAACAATATAGATTTCAGCCACGTGCTTATCTTTCTACAGAATGTCCTCCAAGATTAGTAGATCCTAAAAAAATGGAAAAATTAAAAATAGAAACACATAAATATTTCTAAATAAAATTGAAGTACTTCTGCATTCTTTTGTTTAAATAATTTTGGAAATGCATTCTATTAAGAAAAATAAAAATAAGAGAGCTGAAAATAAAAAAAAATCATAAATATAGAAAAAACAACATAAAGGGACTTGTGAATTTTAGCAAAGGTGTTTCTGTGTATGCAAGTGCAAACATGGTAAGTGATTTTACAAAATACTTGGCAATAATCATGTCTTTGGAAAACAGGAATGACCCCCATAATTAGAATTAGCATCTACTTATATAAAAGAAATTAGGACCTGATTCTATCCTAGTGTAAATCCAAAATTAGCGTATGACTCCACATTCTGGTTACAGTGAATTTATAAGAGCGTGATTGAAATCAGATCTTTGTCACTGTAGCTGAAGATTAAGATAGCTACTCATTATTATTAACCCTAGTTTTCTACCACATCCTCACAATTTTTTCAAAATGTGTCGTGCTTCTGTACTAGTCAGAGTCAGCCTTAGGGAAAATGACACCCTTGGGGAACTTGTATTTTGGCATCTCCCCCACCACCACCACCACAGTGCAGAGGTCTCTGTGCCCCACTGTGGGATACCTGTCCCTGCCCCTGCCCCTTGATAAAGGTCCTAGACTCATGCGAGGACCTAGAGCGGAAGGTAGCAGCAAGATGTATTTCTCCACCAGCTGTGCCTGTTGCACTCCCTGGCAGAGGAGATCACCTGGGCAGCTCAGCAGCACCCACAGGCCAGACACCTGCAGAGCACTGGCCCACACCACAATACTGTGGTGGCTCCTTGGTGGTCTGAGTCTGACTCTGCATCCCTGTAGGCTTAGGCATACCCCTGCAGCTGGGCTGCACCCAAAGGAACAGGCAGGCAGTGCTCAGCTTGGGCTAAGCCTCGTACCATGCTGCCCCACTGCCTTTGTCCCCTGGCCCCACCTGGATGCTACCTTCAGCTCCAGGCTCCCCCCAGACCAGCAGCAACCCTGTGGCTGTAGGCCTATGTGGGCAGTAGGAAAGAGCTGGTGCCTGGTGCACAGCAATGAGCATTGCAGGAAGCCACAGTCCCCTTCCTCCCCGCAGGGGCCAGCAGGAAAAGAGAAAGCACAAGGGGTACTGCCCAGGAAAGCAGCACAGGGGTCGGAGAAGGGCTGTGGAATGATTCATGCTGGGAGAGCCCTCAGTGCTCCCGGCTCCATCCCCACTTCTCCACAGCTCCAGGTGGCAGTTACCTTAAGTGCCACCATTGAGCAGGGAAGAGCAGGGAGGGAAGGGGCTGGTAGCATATTGGTGGGGGCCACTGCAATTGGAGACCTCCCTCCCCTATCTTCAGGTCAAAAGCAACTCGACTGCAGGCTCATGTCCCACAATCCCTGCACAGTTGCAGGTGTCACCAGAAATTGCACCCAGGGATCCCCAGACTATATGTGTATGGGTGCACATGTGTATGTCTGTGTGTGGTGCCCTCCTGACCATAATACCCTGGGCAGTCACCCAAGTTGCCTACCCCTGAGGGCGGCTCTGATACCAGTTTATATATCAGATCATGGGTGAAGGAAAACATTTCTGAAAAATTTGGAGTAAAATTTAAAGGACTTTCTCAGCATATGAGTTCAAAGTTAAGGTCAGTTTAATTTTTTGGGACAGTTTTTTCACCCCCCCCCCCCCCCCCCCACTACTTGACTTCCAATTCCAAACTGTTCTGGTCATGTGATTCTTAGATAATGAAGTGACTTTTAATAGCACTGAGATGGAAGGTTTGTAAGTTCTGACTAGCATTTTAGTTTTGTTGTACATAATAATGTTGTCCTTTGCGATATACACTTCCTGGTGTCAAGAATTTATCTTCCCCAAAGACTATTACCTTGACCACATGGATACACCAAATATACAAAAAATTCACTAAATGAGCTGGCTTTCATGCAGCTGCCCCTGCAGCAATAATTAAACTACAGATTCCAGAATACACAACAGTAAGTGCTCATAAGTACTATAAGATCCCTTTAATCAAAATTTATAGGGAACATAAGACAAGGAATTTCTATAAAGTATACATTTTATATTTATCATAAAATATAAACAATATAAATATTTATATAAGACTAAATTGTGTTAATGTAAAATCTGTTTCTCTTTTCTTGCATTTTCTCTTCTTTCATTTTTTATTCTTTACGTCTTTGTTTGGTCTCATCCTGTCCCACACAATCCATCAGAGATTCGCTTTTCATAGAATCATAGAAAAGTCGGGCTGGCAGGGACCTTCATAGGTCATCTAGTCCAATCTCTTGCCTGAGGCACAATCATCCTTATCCAAACCGCCCTATACAAATCCATTGTCTAACCTCTTAGTAAAACTACACAGTCAACCTGGACGCAAAACGCTTTAGTGGCAACCAAGACATACACCCTAACCCGCAAAGGGTAAAGCAAGGGGACCACAACAGGCAAAGACCTGTTGCTGTAAAGCTTGTTAAAAACCACTTGAGAGATTCCAGGAAAAGGGACACACCTCTTTCTACAGAGGAAGGCAAAGCCCTCTGCAGTCCATACCAATCTGAGCATGGGGTGAAGTTTCTTCCTGACTGCAAATATTGTTCTAATGCTGAATGAAGGGACAAGACCCTCTAACCAGTAACCTACAGCTTTAAGTTCCAGTCAAAATTCCCAGCTTTAGTTGTAGCCAATGCCCAGTGCTTCTGAGAGAGACTTGAAAAAAAGCAAAACCCTGATACACATATAGCAGCTTGAGGTGGCAGGGGGTGGGATTCTCTCCTGGCCCTAGGCAGCAACCGGCAAAGTTCAGAAGCATGGGGAAATAGCCATAGCAGAACATGAGCTACGCCTAGATCATCCATGACCAGTGGCTGTCCAGTCTCTCCTCAAACACCTCCAGTGATGAGTCGACAGCTTCCCTAGGCATCTATTCCATTGCCACATGGTTCTAACAGTAAAGAAGTTGTTTGTTTGTTTTTCCTGGTAGCCAGTCTAAACTTATTTTGCTGCAACTTCAAGCCATTAGTCTGTATCCTACTCTGCACCAGGAGAAAAGAGGTGGCTTATGGCAGCCTTTCAAATATTTGAAGACTGGCATATGTCCCCTCTTAAGCTTGGTTTCCTTAAACTGGTCATGCCTGGCTCCTTCAGCTTTCTCTTCATATAACTTGCCTTCCAAGCCCATTTCTTTTTTTTTCTCTTTCTTTTTTTTTTGAGAGGAAATTTCTTGCTCTCATTCTTTTTCTTTATATCCATTCTAAATTTCATTTTTTGCTCAAATTCTCTATCTTACATTGTCCATTCTCCTTTCATCAATTCTATCACCCTTGCTTTATCATACTCAGTCCTGTGTGTACTCTTTTTTCCTCTCTTCTCCACTTACATATTGCTTCCCTTCCATAATCACCCTTTCTTTTCCTACAGAACACCCCAATTTCTTTATTCCCTTGGTGTCCCCAGGACTCTTCAACAGCCAGGAAACCCTCTTTCTATCCTAGATTCTCTCAAGTTCATTGTTCCAGGTTCACAGCTGAAATTCACCCCCATCTTCTCAGACCTGCCATTTAGCCCCTTTTAGTTCCCTTATTCTCCCTGATCCTCTAGTTCATCCTTCTCTACTACATTTATACCTGTAATTGGTTCGTTCCTCTTCCCCTGATCCCTAAAACCATAGCTAGGGAACCCCTAATTTCTCTTTTCCTTCCCTGGCCTTTATTACAAGTGAGGCCTTGGAAGAAGAGAAACTTCCATGTGGCAGGCTGGCCAGTGGGCTCACCAGCAGCCTGATTTGTTAACTTGAGTCTGAAATGGCTCAGACTAATTGGTGGGGCTAACCCAGGAGCAGGGTGAAGAAGAGGACCTGCGGGGGAACTAACCCCTCAGGCTTTCCTATTGGTTCATTTTCAATCTGGGGCAGAGAATCCAGAAGGGGTAAACACCAACATGCCCAAACACCCACATAGGTGGCTTTGACAAGGGAAGATGAAGAAAGGCTGAAGAAGAGCTGGTGGAGCCGACCAGTGGGGCAGAGCAGTTGCCCCAGAAGCACTCTGAAGATGCCATGGCCTAGCTATGGAAGGAGCCACAGTGTCAGTGAATGGGTCAGTGCACAGAGGGTCCGGGAACTGTTGGGATCTCAGTGGCTGCACGAGGCAGCATGGGTCTCCAGCCCTGCACGAGACAACAGGAACCCTCAATGCATGGATTGGTGCACAGGGCTGGAGTGTTGGGACCTCAGTGGCTGCACAAGGTAGCATGGGTACCCAACCTCGCATGAGGCAGGAGCCCTCAGTGCACATGTCAGTGCACAGGGCTGGGGAGCTGAGCTGAAGGAACCTCGAAGGCTGCATGATGCAACACCGGTCCCCAACCCTGCAAGCGGCAGAGGTCCCACGCTGCATGGATCAGTGCACAGGGCTAGGAGAGCTGAAGAAACCCCCATGGCTGCATGGGGCAGTGCAGGCCAACATCCCTGTAGGTGGCAGAGGCTCTGGGGCACCGGAGGTGCTCCATCTGAGGGAAAACAACCATCAGCATACATACAGGCTTGGTGGTGACAGCCTGACTTGCACCATGGCTGGGAGTAATGATTGACCATCGCACGAATATGAGCCACCAGTGTGAGGCAGTGGTCAGCAGGGAATATAACATGCTGGCATGCATCAACTGATGCATCTTGTGTAGAACTAAGGAAGTGATACTCCCACTGTGCTCTGCACTGGTGTGACGGTAGTTGGAGTACTGTGTCCAGTTTTGAGTACCACTCTTTAACAAGGATGTGGAAAAACTTGAGAGGGTCCAGAGAAGAGCCGCCCATATGATCAGGGACTTGCAAGGTGAGCCATACAAGGAAAGGCTGAAAGACCTGAGCCTCTTTAGCCTAAAGAAGAGAAGGTTGAGAGGGGACTTGATAGCAGCTTACTGCTATATCAGAGGAGTGCATCAGGAGCTTGGTGAACAACTGTTCACTAGGGCATCCCCAGCGAAGACCAGGACCAATGGATACAAACTCCTAAAAGGTCACTTCAGGCTTAATACAAGGAAAAAACTCCTTCACAGTCAGGGTGTCCAGACTGGAATAAACTCCCTGCAGAGGTGGTGCAATCACCTACCATAGAGGTTTTCAAGAGGAGACTAGACAGTCACCTTGCTGGGGTCACTTAACCCCAGTTGTCTTCCTGCCTAGAGCGGGAGGGCTGGACCCGATGATCTGCAAGGTCCCTTCCAGCCTCTAACAATGTATGCATCTATGAGAGTGTGTAGGCCCTGGTAGTTGCATGAGGCAGCTTATGCGTTTCCACTGCAAGCAGTTGCTGTTAGCATTGTCCCTTAGGGGTTACCTGTTTTCCCTTTGTGTATTACTTCTCCATGCAGTGTGATTACTGTGCTTTTGTTGATTCCAGATGTAACTGTTAAGATTTATGTAATCGTTTAAGGTTTCCCTAGGTCCATATATATGCAGGGTGGGTTGTAAGTTGTATTTTTCCTTGTGAATTTATTTAATTCAATATTGTATTATAAGATGTTTACATATTGCCTTGTTCTGTTGGCTACTTGGTCAGCAGCTAAAATGCTGTGGAGGATCTTGTGATTATCACTTTGGATTTAAGTGGCTGCTATGCCGATGTGTGGCTTTGTATTTCTGAAACCTTGTTTATGTACTCTAACCATTGTTTACTTATTGTTGGGTCCCATTTAGTGAACCATTGCTTAACCTGGTGCCACTGTTGCTTGTTCACTTGCCAGCAGCCTGCGCGGCTTGGGAGTGTAGAGGCTATACCCTAATAAGAAGCCCACTGGGAGTCAAGGTTTACATTGATAAAGTGCCTCTGTCTGTTATATCCACTTTATTTCTGCCTGTGTATTTGAGTAATAAGATTTACTGCTTTAGTATTATAAATTTTAAATAGTTCTTGGAAATATGTATATGTTTAATAAGTTTTATGGGTCCTAAAAATAAAGTTCTGTAAATAGTTAAATTCTACTGGGTCACCACAGCCTCTGCTCTGCTCTGCTCTGCTCTGCTCTGCTCTGCTCTGCAAGGGAGGAAGGTGAATTGGCTTAGGCTAAGCAGCCACACTGCCATGGCGCACACACATACCTCCTAACATCCCTTCAATTGAAGAGGGAAGACCAGCCATGTACCACCCAGTTACATTTATAATGCCACTAAGCATGTCAGGGATAATGAGGGTGCCAGCTGAAGATGGACCATGCAGAGCCTCATGTTGCTCAGCATCTAAGACCACAGTAACAACTCAAATTCAAGAGTACACTATGAAGACTAAACTGCAGCCAACTAGAAGCACTCACTCTTGATTATGTCTATGTGATACATCTGCAATTTCTTCCAGATGTTTACAGCTTTACAAGGGATTAACTAGGCAAAAACAGAACTGGCAACAGAAAAAAAGTTTCCATAACAATAGTTTTTACCAAACTAGGATTTTGCCTAAAAGTAAGTCTTAATGTTATTAGATTTAAAGTGTTTTCTAAATCTTTATTAAAATATAAGAACACGACCTAAAGCAAGAGCAGTATTTTCAGGTACACTGGATATTGTGTAGAATGATGAGGCCACATATCATCCAGAAACACTAAACTCCTTTATAGCATATGTATACATGTTGTATTTACAGCATACCCCACATTTTCTAAAACTGTATCTTGTGCACTGCACGATTTGTTTCTTTAAACTCTAGTAATTAATTTGTATTCTACACTAAGTGTACTTCTAAAAATAAATAATTCATTTTTCACTGATTTTACTTACCTAGACGTTGCCTCTGCAGAAGACTGGCGATGGTGATTGGTGGTCTTGTTACAGATGACTGTGAGGAAGGTGGTGTAAATGGATACAGCTGAGGAGTTCTGGAACTGGGAGTATCCCACATGCCCAGCCTACTACTCTGTGATCCATAAGTAGGAGTAAAGGAACATCCATTATATGGTATTCTTAGTGGTGTTGACCTATTAATGAAGTTAAAAGGTTGACAGAATTTGAGACTATTATAATCCTTCAATAGATTTCGAAAACAGTTAAAGAAATTGTCAAAGCTCGTATTTTAATGGAAAGTTCTATAAACTAATCTGCACTAAATTATAGTCATCTTGCAAAATAGATTGTCTTCTTTAGAAAGATAACATACAAATACAGTCTTTGGACTGCATGGATACAGATTTATTATGAAGCCAGTCCAAATTTAGATTTCACTTTCTTTTCAAAAGTTGTAGCACCTCGAAAAGCACGAGCCGCATTTAGTTACCTTACAGAGCCTGGTATGCTATTCTGACTTGCTGCTAGTCCATCTGATTGAGAACCTTTGTGGGAAACACTACCTATAACAAATTATAAGTTTAAATACAGTATTAAATATTAGGTACATTTTATTTAAGGCATCATTTTGGAAACAAAGGGAAGAATTTAGCTGACAATTTGACTCAAATTCATCATCTGGTTATTCCAGATAAACTGTGGTGGAAAACCCTGCTGACAGAAATGTAAGGAGGTGGCCACAGCTCCTCTTATAGGAGCATTATATATATTAAGGGTCAACATAGCCATAGAAGTGCTAGATAAGAAGTGGGCACATCTACAATGTTTATTTATATTTTTCTACAGGAACAGCTACAATTCCCCAAAAGGACTGAAATCTCTCCTATCTTTTGTGCAGAACTCCAAAAAGCATATAAGGATTTTTGTGGGTGATATTTTTTACTGGACCAGTGGTACAGTGATACCCTAAAGTTTGGCTATTTCTCACCCAACTATATAGTTAGTCTAATAAAAGACCTTTGCTTCTCCCATTTTTCCTGGACCATCACAGCTACAATAACCCCCCAATGCTCCCATAAAGGTGAAACCAATTCCTGAATTTCTCATAAGTGAAACCTTCAAAAACTACCTGGTGTAAGATGGTTTACTTTGCACCTTTCCTGCAACAATTATTCTCTATTTGGTCCAACATCTATAGTAGGTTTTTTCCCTTCTCTTATTCATAAAATATCATTGAGCTGCTTCAATTCTGCAGTTATTATTCCACCCATCATTTCTTAAAAAAACTCTTTTTAATATGTCAAGAAATGGCTCATTGTTCTGATCTTCAGTTTTGTAACACTATACCAGTGTTACCAGCTTGTTTGGACTCCCTAGGATTTGTCCACTGGAAGCATCTGTTTTCTTTGGGCTTGAATCTTCAGCATGCTGAGCACTTAATTATATTAAAGTTGTACTCACAATATTGATACATACTTTGAATGTTTGTTTATATTTAAGCACCATGAAAAAATGTTTATCTTAGACTGTGAGTATTTTGTGATTTGTAAGTTTAAAAGCAAAAACAAAAGCATAAGAGGATATAAGTATTTAAATCAGATACAAAATAGATGATAAAATATTTATGGCTTACTGAGAAATGGGAGAGAAATGTATGTATATTACATTTACAAAGAATGTGTATTGCATACAAACCAATAAAGAACTGAAGAATCTGGTCTTTACCTTTGAAAAACTAAACATGTACAGGTTTCCCTCACTTTATGCTGTACATGTGTTCCTGGAAAACAGCACATAACTCAATTTCACATAAAAGGAACCCACTTTACAATGTAACAAATAGGGATACGTGCCAAGACTTTGACTGTACTGACCCCAGACCCATTTCTCCCACTTTTACAAGACAATTTTGGTACTCACCAACAGCAGACAGTGCACACAAGCACAAGGCACTATCATGAGGATGGCAACTACAGAAACACATGTTGCAGACAACAAGCGAGGAGCACAAATCCACAAAGGAGACTATATTTCGGTGCACATCACTCCCGCAATGCACCACACAAAGCAGCTGACCGTGGGCTTCCACCACACTGATCACGTAAGAGTAAATTTACCTCACATATAACAAATTTTTGGTATCAAAAGGGTCATCACATAAGAGCAAATTTGCATGTACAGAACCCGCATAAAGCGAGGAAAACCTGTACTTAACATTCAGCAGGGGAGGAACCCATTGAAGCACTGGGGTGTTGATCCCTGCTCCAGCTCACTGAACCACTTAAAAGGGCTGGAGTAGTGTAAAGGGGCCATAAGAGCTTAGGTTAGGAATTGTAGAAGCCTGCCATAAGGTTCTCTCTTGAGCATCTCCCCGTGAGCACTGATGTAGGAGCATCCTGTGCCTAGCCAAGGGTCAAAGAAGCATATTATTAATGAGGTGCAGCATGCAGATTCAAGGAAGTGCTGCAACCTATAGAAAAATTCAGGGTGGTTGTTGTAACACAGTGGGCCTTCCAGGGTTGTCTAATGTATGTCAGAGGTTTTGCTTAACTTCCAAAATAGTACAGTATTTTGTGTAAATAGTCAACATAGCAAATCCCTGGTATCCTCACCCTACCCTTGTGCTGTAAGCGATGATCTCCAATGAAATGGAAATATTTGGTTCCCATTCTGGACCATCTTTGTTTTGTCTTACTTTTAGGCAGAAAGTTGTCTTGATGATATCAACTTGTACTGACAGGTTCAAGAAAGGCATGAGCTTTCATAGGCAACAGACTCCTTTTTCAGCTGCTATTATTTATTATCATCTGATGAAGTAGGCAGCTGTCTACAAAAGCTCATGCCTCTCTGAACCAGTTCTCCTAGGCTATCATCTAAAAAAGTAAATTGTTGTCTACAAAAGCTTATTCCTCTATGGACCTGTTAGTCTCTAAGGTGACACCCTGCTCTACATTCTGCTGACTTCAGATTAATGCAGCTAACCACCTCTCTGGTCTTAGTTTTAGTTTCATTACCTCTGCCCCCCTACTTCAGATGTTTAAAATAAACTTTGTGTTTAATAAATAATACTCTAATCAAATAAAACATCAGTGTTAACCCTCTGTTATACACCACAATTAAATCACATCTGTTCCTGACACGACATTAATCAAATTGTTGTGCAGCCATTAACAGTGGTTCTTCAGCTAACATTATTCAGGTTATAGGAGAAGAGGACAGAGCAGACACTTTTTTCATTCATGTTTATTTACTGTTTCCTCCTCACTGGACTGACCTTTACATGATACCTTCCTTCCTAGCTGTGAGCAAAAAAGGACTCTATGAAGCAATTAATGTCTATTTAGCAAATCACTTAAAAAATTAAAAGATAATAAATTACTGTATTTTCTCAACACAGCTCAAATTAAAATACACACATTATTTTAGAAAGTCAGAATGAAAAAAAAAAAACCATAATTTTTCCAGAGTTATGGATGCATAGAACAGGGGCAGAAACTAAGTTTCTGCTGACTTATCCTCACTTTTCTGCTTAGTTAAAAGGTGGAAACTTAGCTGCTACTAAAGCATGGAGTCCATGGGTGGGTCTATGATTTTGAAAAGCTCTGAAGAGTCTCCAGGGCTGTGAAATAGGAGAAGAGAGATCAGAAGCAGTTAGCGGTTAGAAAAATTGTCCCAAGAAAGGTTAACTTGATTAGTAGGACACCAAGAGCATAACAAGGACAGACAACTGTTAACATGTGCAGAGTGAAGAGCAAGGAGTTATTAAATCAACTGAATCCCACAGCTGTCTGAATAGTAATGTCACACTGACTGAACTGTGGGGTAGTAACTCAAACCAGGGTATTTCTGCTGTGGGCAGATTAGCTTCCCAGTTTATGACACAGCTTGAGGGGAGGGAAGGGAGGCTATGTTTTGGGGGGGACAGTGCATGTGATATATAAGTAAATATGATATGACTATTGTGGAATTTACTTACCCATACGTCCACCTTGAGGAGGGCTTATCAATGACAATCTTGCTGGACCAGTCACTGTCTCAAGCTAAAGGCATGGAATATTATTAATAATAGAGAAAAATGTGTTTTTTATTTCATTAAGGTATTTCAGAAAGTCAGTTATAATGCTTTTATAAAGCATGAAAGTAAAACATTTTAAATACTTTGATTCATAGATGTTTGAGTCAGAAGGGACCTCAGTAGATCATCAAGTCCAACCCCCTGCCCTGGGCAGGAAAGAGCATTGGGGTCACATGACCCCAGCCAAGTGCATGTCTAGCTTCCTCTCAAAGACCCTCAAGGAAGGGGAGAGCACCACCTCCCTTGGAAGCCAATTCTAAATTCTGGCAACCCTTACCATAAAGAAGTTCTTCCTAATGCCCAACCTAAATCTGCTCTCTCAGTTTGTGGCTGTTGTTCCTAGTCACTCCAAGGGGTGCCCTGGTAAACAGAGCATCTCCTATTCCTTGCTGGACCCCACCCCGCCTATGAATTTATATTGTTCAAATGTCAATCTCACTCTTAAAAATAACTTCATACATATCAGTATCTGTTATCTAGCATTCATGACATTAGAATACAGGGCAGGACACTGACTTTATTTTTACAAATAAATCTTTACAAAGAAACTTTTACCCCAACCAGGATATAGAAAAACTGAGTTTTATATATGTAAAATGAACTCACTTTCTTCACTGGGAAAGGTACAGGATCAATCTCCATCTCCTCCCCCCTGGGAATAGAAATCAAAATATATATGTATATTATGGGAAATATATTAAAATCAAATAAATGTATTGAAAATGAAAAATATTTGTCATATTTGTCACAGTACTGTGCAATAGCACCAGCGCACGGCTTTTCAGTGATGCTAACTGTGCAGTAGTCAAATATTACTGTGCAGTAGGGCTGTGCAAAGCTTCAGTCGCTGATTCAATTTAGAGGAAATTTGACCCGATTTGGAGGCTGAATCTCCGAATCCAAATTGAATCAGGAGACCCATTAATCTCTCCGAATTGAATCATAGATTTCATAGACATTAGGGCTGGAAGGGACCTCAGAAGATCATCGAGTCCAGCCCCCAAGGGGCAGGAAATTAGCTGAAGTCATAGGATCCCAGCAAGATAAGCATTCAATTTACTCTTGAAGGTGTTCAGTGTAGGTGCTTGAACCACCTCCGGTGGCAGGCTGTTCCAGACCTTGGGGGCTCAGACAGTAAAGAAATTCTTCCTTATGTCCAGCCTGAATTGGTCTTGCAGCAGTTTGTAACTGCTTGACCTCGTCATCCCTTGGGGTGCTCTGGTGAACAAACGTCCCCCCAGATACTGGTGGTCACCCCTGATAAACTTATAGGTGGCCATCAGATCACCCCTGAGCCTGAGCTTTTCCAGGCTAAAGAGCCCCATGGCTCTCAGTCTGTCGTCGTAAGGTCTCTTTTCCTGACCTCTGATCATGTGCATGGTTCTTCTCTGGACTCTCTCAAGTTTCTCCACATCTTTTTTGAATTGTGAGGCCCAAAACTGGACATAGTACTCCAGCTGCGGCCTCACCAAGGCCCAGTACAAGGGGAGAATGACGTCCCAGGATTTGCTTGAAAAGCATTATCTTGTGGTCAAAGATGACCCCCAAGTCTCTTTCTTCCGTAGTGCTAGCCAGTGTAGCACTGCTGAGCCTGTAAGGATGCTGCAGGTTTTTCCTCCCAAGGTGGAGAACATGGCATTTTTCAGTGTTAAACACCATCAGGTTCTCATCCGCCCATTTGCTAAGCCCGTCCAGGTCAGCCTGGATCGCCCTCCTGTCTTCTCGTGTGGATGCTTTGCCCCAAAGTTTGGTGTGATCGGCTAACTTGGCCAGTCCACTTCTGACTCCAATTTCCACATCATTAATGAAGATGTTGAACAATATGGGTCCAAGGACAGAGCCTTGGGGGACCCCACTGGTCACAGGGCACCATGACAATTGACTTCCATTAATTACTACCCTCTGGGTCCGACCACAGAGCCAATTTCCCAGCCAGCGGATTGTGGTGGACCCAAGGCCACAATAGGCCAGTTTCACCAAGAGGTGATCATGGGATACCAGATTGAAGGCTTTTTTGAAGTCAAGATATATGACATCAATCTCTTCTCCCTTGTCCAGGTGATAGGTCACCTGGTGGCAGAAGGAAATGAGACTGGTCAAGCAAGACCTATCCGCAACAAAACTATGCTGGTTATCCCTCAAGATGTTGGCATCAGCCAGTCCATTAAGGATGGCCTCTTTAATAAACTTTTCTAAGATCTTCCCCAGGATAGAGGTCAAGCTGATAGGCCTATAGTTTGCTGGATCCACTTTCCTCCCTTTCTTGAAGATAGGCACCACGTTGGACTTCTTCCATTCTTCAGGCACTACACAAGAGTGCCAAGAGTTTTCAAAGATCCGTGTCAGTGGCTAGGCTATGATGCTCACCAGCTCCTTGAGTACCCTGGGGTGTAGATTGTCAGGGCCGGCTGACTTGAAGGTATCCAGCCTCTCAAGGTGTTCCTTCACGAGGTCAGCATTGATGGAGGGCAGGAGATCTCCCTCACCTGGACCTCCCTGTCCTGTAGTGGGCAGAGGCGTCCCATGAGACTGATGAAAGACCGATGCAAAGCATCCATTTAATAGGTTGGCTTTTTCCTCGGTGCTAGTTGTCAGTTGTCCCATCTGGTTCAGCAGGGGTCCAATGTTGCCCTTGATTTTCCTCCGGCTCCCCACATATTTGAAAGCCTCTGATTTGATTCAGAGAGATTCGGAGAGATTCAGTGCTTCGGACATTAAAATAGTAAATAGTAACCAAGGGCCAAATTCTATTCTGTGCAATCCCACTGATGGGAAACAGGTAAGAATTATGACCTTGATTCAGTAATATTTAGGCATGTGCTTTACTTTAAATGTATTTTCCTACTGAGATTAACAGAATTATTTTTGCATTTAATGTTAGGTATGTGCTTTAAGACATTACTGAATTGAGGCTTATTCCAGGAAAATAGTAATATTTACTGCTTAGTTGGAATCACAGAATGAATGCACTGATCACTGCAAAGGGTCTAATTTCTTCTCCTTTATTTCACTATAGAGGGGAAACTAGATGTCAAAATTAGAAAATGCATTGTTATTGATATTTGGATTCACCACCAAAAGGATACACATTCAACTTAAGAAATAGGTACGTGTAAATTTAAAAGACATTGGATAAGTGATAATTGCAAATCTTTTACCAGTCTTAAAATTTATACTGAAAATTAATGGATCTATACCTACATTTCAGAGGTTGATGGGTGATTGAGATGAAGAGAGTATGAAGAAAATGCATTCTGTTTTGCTGAAGAAACTAAAGTAATTAATAAACCAAAGGTAAGAGCACTGTTACTATCAGTGATTTTGCATTTTATATTTAATATTTTAAAACAGTATTTCTCTTACTAGCAACTGGATTTCTACGTGGAGCGGACACTGATGGTCTAGCAGTTTGTTGAGGTCTGATACTAAATTCAAAATAAAAAGGAAGACAGAATATAGAGTAAACAAAAAAGTTTGCTTAATTAAGTAGTTTCTAATTATCAAAATTCAGTTACCTATCTATAGTTACCTATCTATAGTTCTTATTATAATACTTCAGTTCCCCATAAGACAAAGAAATACATATAGTTAGCTATAAATAATATCATATGTGTGTAGCACCCACACGCACATTTAGTTGCTGTATATTGTGTTTTTATGTGGGCAAGATGGCCCTCTCACATGGAAAGCTGGGGCCTGTGTCTAGGTAAAATATGTAAAACCCTCTGGCCTCACTGGGCAGAGGAAGCAGGGGATTCTTCAGGCAGAATAAGAGAAAGATTTCAGTGTGGCACTCCCTGATTGGACAAGGCCAGGGTGATGCCATGCAAACAGAGAACAGTTAAGAAGCTCTAAAATGTATAAGCACTCACCATCTCATAAGTAAACTAGCATTTGTTTCTACACGTGTGTCATCAGCAAGAAGAATATCAGGGAAAGTGTGGGTCCCTTACTGAATAGGGGAGGCAACCTAGTGTCAGATGATGCGGAAAAGGCTGAAGTATTCAATGCCTTTTCCGCCTCAGTCTTCACAGGCAAGGTCAGCTCCCACACTACTGCACCAAGCAACACAGTTTAGGGAGAAGGTGAGCAGCCAACAGTGGTTAAAGAACAGATCTGGGACTTTTTAGAGAAGCTTAGATGTGTCAAAGTCCCTGGCTCCCACAATGCATCAAAGGTTGCTGAGGGAGCTGGCTGATGTGATTGCAGAGTCACTGGTCATTACCTCTGAAAACTTGTGGTGGTTGGGAGAAGTCCTGGATGATTGGAAAAGAGCAAATATAGTGCCCATCTTGAAGAAAGTGGAAGAGGAGGATTCAAGGTACTACAGACTGATCAGCCTCACCCCAGTTCCTGCAAAAAAATTACAGAGCAGGTCCTCAAGGAATCTCTTTTCAAGCACTTGTAGAAGAAGGTGATTAGGAACAGTCAGCATGGATTTACCAAGGACAAGTCCTGACTGACCAACCTGATTGTCTTCTGTGATTAAATGACTGGCTCTGTGGGTATGGAGACACCACCAGCGGAGGTGATACATCTCGATTTTAGCAAGGTCTCCAACAACATTTTCACTAGCATACGAAGGAAGTATGGGTTGGGTGAACGGACTGTAGAGTGGATAGAAAACTGGTAATTAGTCTCAAAAGGAGCCCACCAACACCAATGACTCAATGTCTGGTTAGCAGCTGGTAGGGTCTACTTAGCAACAGGGGTTGGTCCTAGGACTGGTTTTGTTAAATATCTTTATCAACAACTTGGAAGATGGGATGGCATGGACCCTCGGCAAGTTTTCAGATGATGCCAACCCGGGGCGGGTAGTAGATATGCTGGAGGGTAGGGTTGGGATTCAGAGAGATCTTGTCAAATTGGAGGACTGAACCAAAAGAAATCTCATGATGTTTAGTAAGGAGAAATGCAAAGTCCTTCTTAGGATGGAATAATCCTATGCACCGGTATGGGCTGGGAGTTGGCTAGCTAAGCAGCAGCTCTTCAGAAAAGGACCTGGGGGTCACAGTGAACAAGAAGCTGAGTATGAACCAACAGTGTGCCCTTTTTGTGATGAAGGATAACAGCATACTTGCTTGCATTAGTAGGACCATTGCCAGCAGATCAAGGGAAGTGATTATTCCCCTCTATTCAGCACTGGTGAGGCCACATCTGGAGTACTGTGCTCAGTTTTGAGGCCCCCACTACAGAAAGGATGTGGACAAATTGGAGAGAGTCCTGTAGAGGACAATGAAAATGGTGAGGGGGTGGGGCATGTGACTTCTGAGGAGAGGCTGAGAGAACTGCATTTATTTAGTCTGGAGAAGAGAAGACTGAGAAGAGATTAATATCAGCCTTCAACTACCTGAAGGGTGGTTCCAAAGAGGAGGGAGGTAGACCTTTCTCAGTGGTGGCAGATGACAGAACAAGGAGTAACGGTCTCAAGTTGGAGCAAGGGAAGTTTAGGTTAGATATTAGGAAAAACTTTCTCACTAGGAGGGTAGTAAAGCCCTGGAATTGGAATTGGTATTGGCAATTTAATACTGATCTGATGTAATTCACAGTTAATCATTTAACTTAACAACATAAAAAGGGATCTGATCTTAAATTCTTTAAATTTCCCAGGAATCGGAACTTGTGGTAGAGGTGATATCTTTTGTTAGATCAACTAGATTTTTTTGCAAAAAAACTTTAAATTTCCCATCGAATTATTTGCCATAAATTCTACCTTGTTCTGAGAGTGAACAATGCAATAGCTTGCTGCAGAATCTCCATAACAAATCAAACTTCAAGTTTCTAAGCCTTACTATTTTTTTATATCAGAATTTAAAGAGAGAAAGAGACATAAATTCTCTAAATAGACTTTTGCCTGGCAATCAAACTCCTTGGCATACCTCAAAACTCCTGATATTCAAATTCATATTCTATCTATCACTTCAGAAACTCACCTGAAATTATTGCAAAATAATATAGTCTGGACACTTTCCTTTATACCAAATTATATTTTTTAATAAGGGGGGAAAATGTCACTAATCCAGGTTAAAACAAAACTTATTTCTTAATGATTAGAACCATTATATAAATAGACTTGCTGGGGCCAAGTTCAGATGTGGTTATAGAAAAAAAAATCAACTTTCCTTTCCTTCATTAATGCAGTAATGACCAAAGGTGAAACTCCATTTAATTTATTATTTGCTTGTTTTTAGCTACCAAATGCATGCACAGTGCTTTAGTATAGTCTCAACTGGTTATTAGAATAATGTTCTGCACTTTGATGCAAAGAAAAAGGGATTTTAATAAGGTATCCTTCTGCACCCAAATAAATCTTATTTTCTTACGCACATAATATGACATTCTTATGCCACACACATTGTTTTTTATTGGAATAAAGACACAAAAGTTTGGATGTTCCAGGTTTAGAAATCCTGCAAATTCACTTTTTTCAAATTTATACCATGTCCCAAGAAATCACAATGCATGTCTGAAAGTTTGCTGACTGAATGAATGCAAAACTACTCTGTCAGCATGTTAAGGCTAGTAAATATTGCTGAGACTGCTCTTCTTGCACTAATTTCAACCAATTTAGCAATAATGTGGTATATACTGCAAATCTGCAAGCAGAATACATGATGATTCATCTGGCTTTGAATGCCATATTGCTGCAACTAAGACAGAAGAATGTGCTAATATCCCAGCAAAGTTCTCCAGGGTGTCTCTCTAGAAGCAGAGAAAGTCACAGTTCCCTGCTTACAGAAATGGGCCTCCAGCAATTTCTGAGAACCCTGGAAATTGCTGGGGGCATATCTCTGCTAACAGGGAACACACTGCCTATCAACCCGCAAGATCAACGGGCAGGACAATGGGTGAAAGGGAAACTGGCATGACATCAGAAAACATTTTGGTAAAGCTAAAAAACATAGTGGGTCCATTTACACACAAATACAGAACATGGAATAAAAAAACCAAATAAAAGTAGAATTTCTTGCATTAATTTAAACTCTATACATTCATTTTAGACCAAGGGTAGACAAAATGGCAGATCCAGCTGGCGGTCAGACTTAATTGCCCAGCAGCCCTTGTCTGTTGCTTCACTTGATTTCCATAGGGACCCCAGGAGCAGCAGGGCTGTGACAGCATAGGGCCAGGGTTTCCATGGAGATTTACCAAAGAAGTTCTGGCAGGGCATGCAGCTGGGTGGGGAGCTGCTCTGGGACCAGGGCTGAGATTTTGTGGTGGTGACAATGTGGTTTAGAGCTGGGGCAGGGCCATGATCTGCTGCTGCACACCTCTGCCTGGGGTGTGCAGGCAGTGGATTAGAGCTCTGCCCTAGCTCTGGTCTGCACTGTCACTGCCACAAGATCCTGGCCCTGGCCCCAGAGCAGCTCCTCACCCAGCAACACACCTGCCAGCACTGTTTGGACAGGTCTCCATGGAAACCTTTGCCCTGCACCCTGGTCTCCCATGGAAGCCAGCTGCAGCAACATGGGCAGAGGCTGCTGAGAAATGGAATTTGCCGCAAGTATGATCTCGCCCGTGGACCAGACTTTGCCTGCCTGTTTTAGATTTAAATTATTTGGAAATACTCTTTGTAATCAAAGTATTGTTGCTATGTGAAGCCTCTTACCATTGTGCTGGATGTATTTGTTGCATTGCCTTCTTTAGAGATTCTTCCAACTTTGCAATCTGCATAACATATTCCAAGATGTAATACAGTTCAGTTAGTTTAATATACAAAGTGATTGTCAAACACCTAATTTTATAAAGAAGTTATTGGTTATGTCTCGGTTATTTATTTTTAGATATTATACCCATGTCAGTATATTATGTGCCATATATACCATATTCCATATACCATATTTCAATATACTATAACATGCCCAGCAGGTAAACTGGGAGGGAAGGGGAGGGGGGGCAGATCAAGGCCCCAGTGGTCAGGTAGGAAATGGAGCGGGGCATTATCCAGGGGCATGGAGGCTCCCATTTCTGTGTGCACCACGGTGGAGGCCCTGGGGGTATGTCCCCCTGATCTGCGCAAGGGGTGGAGACAGCTGCCACTGCATGCTTGGCTTTGTGCCCCACTACCTCAAGAGCCATGCAACACCATGTGTGTCCCACCAAGGGGCTGGCGGGGGGTGTGGCACAGCCCAGCAGCAGCAGGCACATGGTGTTGCACTGCTCCTGGACCAACTAGAAGCACACAGATCAGGGGGCATGTGCCCCCTGGGCCTCCGCCAGGGTGTGCACAGTGGTGGGACCCCCCCCCCCCCACGCCCCTGGACGAGCAGCCCTAGATCCAACTGTCCCACCCTAGCCTGGCCAGGTCCCCATTCATCCCTGCCCCTGCCCCACTCCCTCACCACGAGGGCCTTGATCTAACCTCCACGCTCCTTCCCCGTCGGAGTAGAATGGTACTTGCCATTGTGTAGTATGAATTTTTGCATATTAGTTATTATGTTTAAATGATAATAGTATTGAATTAATCAACCTCTATGATTGTATGAACTACTAAAACGCCATTTTGTGCTTTTCCCTGCTTGACATGAATAGATGAACTTCTTATGCTCTGTGTACGTGAGTGTCTGTATGAGAGGGTGAAAGAATGGTAACTATTTGCATGAAAACAGAAGAAGATTTAACTGATTGTGTAAGCAACAAGGCACCATTGTATAAGTTACCAGACAGTAAGCTAATTCATGGATGGCTGAAAAACTCATCTGTGATCAGGTGCAAAGAAGATAGTTAAAAAAAGGAATTTTGCACATCCTGTCATTTGAACTACACAATACTTCAAGGTAGAGATACCAACTACAATTCTTCAAAGGCACAATACTTCAAGGCAAAGATCAAACTGATATACCAACTCTGAAATAACCAACTTTACTAAAATTACCTCATCGAAGATACCAACTTTACTGTACTGACCTCAAGTTGAGATAACCAGAAGAAACAATCTCTAAAGACTGAGCATGGAAAAATCCCAATGCTGAACAAAGAGTTGAAATCTCTGTAAGCGAGATGCAGACAAGCCAAGATGGGTAATCCACTCTCTGCAACCTCATGGAGCACAGGCATGCATGTCTGTTCTTCCCCCACTTCTATCACCCTCAATAAGCCTGGACCTGGCCATCCAGTGCTAATATCGAGTAACATCTGCTGGTAACTATGACAATTGGAATCAATGGAAGTGGAGCAGGGAGAGATGGCACATCAGTGATTTATAAGCACCTGTTCCCTGCAGCTGTGCATCGCTTGTGGAGTGATGTCATAGGCCCGCGCCCAGAGCCAGATAAAAGGGAAGGAGTGGAGCCATGCAGAGAGGGAGGGCAGAGCACTGTGGCTGCAATAGACCCCAATATGTTGGATCCAGGAAGGAACTTAGCTGGATCCCTAGCCTGGAAACCCAGAGGGGTTTCCAGCCACCTCATGACCCAGGATCATTTGGAGGGAGACTCCTTGTGGATCCTGGCACCCACTATGTAGTGCTAGCTCTAGTCTCCCCCAATGCTCTAGCTCTTTGACAGATCTATTTGTCATCCCACTCTACTCATAACACCTGTACTTGTTCCTAGTACAGGATTCTGTCCTTTCCCCAATCCCTCATTCAATATTGTTTCCCCATACAACTGCCTCCTGGCAGTACCTGTTCTGTTCCAAGTCACTATCAATATGCCTGCCATCCCAGACTCCTTGCTCAGCCAATCCTAGCTCTTTTTCCTACTTCTCATCCTTCAGTGCCAGGCTCAAATTTTTTATCTTTTCTCTGGCATTTAGATCAGGCAGCTTCCTCCTCTATGCTGCCTGCATGCCAACTTGGGGTTACTGATACCAAAAGATGGGGCCAAAGCATTAGAACTTTGCAAAGAAGAAATTTCAAGAACGAACCTGTATAAAACAAATGCAAAAAGAATTACCCCATTTTGGCTGTAATCTTCCCAAAGAATGTACTGTAATGCCGACACGCAGCATGAAACAATTCAGCCTATACAGTTACAACTGAATGAAAAAGATCTTATAATTGGAAGGGTCAGGCAACCTTAATAACAGGAATCAGCTTCCCTAAATCAGCTTCTAAATAAAAGCCAAAACAATAAGACAAACAAAACAAGCAAGCAAAATCTCAGAAATCAAACCTTTCCTCTGTAGTATGCTAATAACCTTCTTCTGTGTCTTTCTTGAAATTCTGAAATCTAAAAATAAATTGTGGGTAGTAGCATTATTAGTGCATTTGTTATAGTAATTTCTATAATATCAACAAACAGAAGCAGAAGAAAAATGTTTGATGCAACTCACATTCTTTTTTATAAAAGTTCATTACAGCCTTTAGGTATAGATCCCAGGGAGATCTATACATCCAGGTCAGCATCAAGGAAACAGCTAAGTATTACCACATCTATATGTTTGAATTTTGTCTCATCTACCCAGTAGCTAGTAAAGTTATTTTACTGAATCTTTTTTAAGACTGTTTGACATTAAGCAAGAGAAAAAAAGAGGGGCAGTTTGCCTACAGTGTTTGAAAGCCATGAATTTATTCAGAAGAGAGATAAGCACACACACATACATACACAAAATCAATGGCAATATAAAATGTATTGTGTCTTATTGTCAAGTATAACTTGTCTTATAAAATATTTAGTTAATTTAAAAAAAGAAGGATTGCAAAACACAGCGGGTGATTATGACATTAGTATATAGTAAGTACCTCCCGCTGAACTCCTCAGTATAATCTCCAACTACTTGGAAAGAGGTATAATTTGGCAAATTTGAAAAAGTAGCAAGTTATAAACTCACACGTCAGGTTATTAATTTTATTTCTACACTTGATTAAACACATTATGCATTTTACAGCATCTGGAAAGCTTAGCTATAACTACAATGATTTCATTCTGCTTGCTACAGAGTATTTTTTTTCCCAGGACTCTTGGAGAGGCAGTAAAAAGAAACATAACCTTGCAGTTAATTTCATAATTTCTATTTATTAAAATAAACTTTCAGTCCAGGCTTGGCAAATACAATTGTGCAACTGATTATGAGCTTAGGATGTGGTCTGTGGCCTGCAGGTCAGAGGTATGAGAGTAAGAGAGGGAGTAAGAGAAACTGCTGATTGATCATTTCAGCTGGAAGAGAAATGAGCAAGCCAGATGTTAGCTGATTTTGGATGTGTCAAAGTGTGGCATGAGGTGTGAAACTTCAGTGACAGGGAAACAAATGCTTGGGAACATGTTAAAGTGTGATTAATAAACAGATTGTGAATATAAAATAGAGGAAAAGAAAGGAATATCCTGTACAATAAAATCCAGACTGCCAGTATCTATTCCACACTACCCAGCTATGTGACATGCCGTAAATAAATAGGTAAATAATTTTATAAGGAAAAATCTAGACAGTCCTTTTTTAACTTACATAATTAGGAATAAATTTCACGTTGTACACATACATACTTTATTCATCTAGTCTACACTTACAAACTTCTGTGAGTTTTTACATACTATTATTTTATTCTCTCCCTTAAAGTTTAATTTTTTGCCATAATTTGTTATGACCATAGTGATTTAAATCGCCTTGTTTAGATTTACGATAGATCTAATATTCTATACCTTTTTTTGCATTGACAAATATTTGTTCATTATTAAAATGACCATAGTGGTAGTCAGTAACACATTTGAGAAACAATAGCAGCCCTCATGGGGAATTTATAAATTTCTAAGCATCTCTGAACTGAGGACTCAAAAAAGCAAAAGGGGAAAATGATCTAGTCATACAATTTTGCCATTTACATTGAAGCCAATGGGAACTGATGAGTACATTTACAGATCAGTTCAAAGACAGAAATATATAAAATCCTTTAAAGACAAAAGACAACCAATTTTACAAAGGAAATCTCAGCTTCTAGGAAAAAAAATAAAAGCACAAAGTATCTGGATTCTGACTGACAGATGGAACTCAAATCTTATAAACCATTTTTTCACTAGACTCACCTGGGTAATTTCTCTTGAGTATTTCTTGCACAACATTTCTACTCCCATAAACAGTGATTGAATATCGGTATTTGTCTACAGAAAAACAAACAAACTAATATTACCAAAATTAGTATTGATATTTGGAAAAGGTTTAAATACAGCATTGTTTAAAATCGTTAGATAAGTTAGAAAGTGATTATCTTGTTTTTGGATATTTCATCAATTGTGTATTTGTAAACTGATACATAGATAAAAATTAATCCAATACCATCTAGCTGTGTAACTGTTTCAAATTAAAGCAGTATTAGGTCATCTCAGTGCTGGATAGCTGACTTCAATTTTCCTATATAAGAAAACAAAGTTTCATTGAACAGTAGCCATTATAATAATAAAACAGAGTATGTGTCTTCAAGATATATTTAAAAGGACAGGCTATAAACTCTGTTCATGGGTATAGCGAAAAAACAAAGACACTAAATTAAATTCATAGGAGAAATATACTAAAGATGTAAAAGCCATTTAGAGGTTCATTCTTAGGTCAAAAATGTTAAAAATAAGAGTTTGTAACAAATGTTCAAATTATGAATTATTGCACAGAGCACTATTGGTGTTAACATCATATCTTAAAATAATAAACAATGAGCCCTTGCTTCGGCAATGTACTTAAACTATTCTGAAATAATCGCTTAATGACCTGTATGAACACCACATTTTTTCTGCTGATCCTTAATCATCATTATAATTTAGGCCTGTGTGAGTTGGCAGTAATCTGATCTGGCTTTGGATCCAGCCACTTTGGATGGCAGCAATCCTTTCCAGAGCTCCGGACTGGGTTTCCACCTCAATCCCGCCGAAGTGTTTCCGAAGCTTTGGAGCAGCCGCGGAGATCCAGTCATAGGGTATAATGGGAAATCAATGAAATATCTATTACTTTGTTTTTTCGTCTGATTTGGATGAAACATACCGGGATGGTAGCCTCTGCTGAGAGCATGAAACCTGCCAAGTTTCAAGGAGATCGGTGCAGGGGCTTGGGGGGAACTGCCCCTCAAGCTGCAGACAAGCAAAACTCGTGCCATGGGTGACAGTGTGTGTGTTAAGGCGCAGTGGGGTGACAGCTGCAGGGATGGTGGCCTCTGCTGTGACGCCTGCCAGCTGTCAAGGAGCTCGGTTCAGGGGGGTTCTGGGGCCCTGCATCCCTAGCTGCTGACAGACAAAACTCATGCCAAGACTGTGTCTGTCTTGGGGCAGTTGATTGTCTGTATTGATTCTTTCCTCTCCTTACCCTGGTTTTGTAGGTGCTAATTGATGCTCGTTAAGTCATTATGTAGTAGCTAGGTCCTGTGTATTGAGATGGTCCCTGAGTCCCTGGTCCCTGAGTGAATCATGATTGATTGATTGGTAACTGGGAACACAGCAGCTTAGCAGCCAGGCCTGCAGCTGTCTCCCCCCTCCCGGCCCCAAGACAGTCAGTCCCACAAGCACCCAGGCACGAGTTTTGCTTGTCCTCAGCTTGAGGGGCAGTTCCCCCCAAACCTCTGCACTGATAGTCTTGAAACTTGGCAGGCTTTATGGCCTCAGTAAGAGTTATCACCCCTGCAGTTTTCACCCTGCTATGTTTTAACATTTAGACATGACATGAGTCTTGTTTTCAAGAATTTGGGGTGCTGTTCCCCCCACAAACCCCTGCATGGATCTTCTTGAAACTTGGCAGGCTTCATTCTCTCTGCAGTGTCTACCATTCCTGAAAATTTCATCTAAATCAGACAAAAACCAACAAAGTTATAGCTATGTTATTTTTTGCCCCAATATACCCTATGGCCAGATCTCTGAGGCAGCTCCGAAACTCTTCGGAAGCTCCGAACCGCTTCAGGAAGCCGAACGAGGTCAGCGCTTCAACCCAGATGTGCTGCTTCGGACTGCAAAGCATCTGAAGCTTCTCCAAATCCAAAGCTCTGTCCGAAGCCTCACACAGCCCTATTATAATTTACTTGTTTATTTAAACAAAGCTTGCAAATCACTGTTAAGTGCCTTCCTAAAAGATACAGTAGTTTCTTAAATTCCTGTCCTCTAGAAGAGTAACAGTTTCTAATAAAACAACGGTTTTTTTATTAGTAGCTCAGCTATTCCATTCGCAGACTCCTTAAAAAGCTTGATTTAGATTGTATCAAGTTTTGATGACATATTACAAATGAATATTGAAATCCTGGTCTCACAAAAATCAATAGTAAAACTCCCTTGATCAATAACATAGTGAAGAGGGGGGTGACCAGAAAGGTTGTGCAAAAAAGGCAGCAGCTGAGCTGCCAGAATTGCTACCGCTACGTCCGTGCTAGCACAGTTGCTAATACTGCCCTGTGCATGGCTGCTACATGGGGCACCCAAGCATCCAGTTATGCTTCTGCCCTTGATAGCAATGGAGACAGAATTCACTGTAACTTATTATTAGCTTGTTCCAAATCATCTTCTTTTCCACTACAGCCCATTTTTGCAGCAGTGTAACACTGTGTTAAGCCTCAGCTCTGTATTCTTGAGCAACCCTGGCACAGGATGCAGTCTGTCTGACTCACAAAGGACTCACCCCCCTCCCTCCCCTCCTCTACCTAAACAAAACTGATTAAAATGCAGTGAGAGACGCACCTAAAACTCTCTAGATAAGGGTGATAAGAGTGAACAACTGCCCTAGGTCTCATTTACATCCGAGATGGAACCAGATGACCATTCATTTACATGAGAGATGGAAAACAGAAAGCCTGAAGCAGAGATTGCAGTGAATTCTGGGATCAGAGAAGCAGGAGAGCGCTGCATGATGGGGAATCTGTGCTTCCAATGTTAATCAACCCATGTTCACACACACCCAGCTCAGCATTTATCAGACCAGTTCTAATCTGGATTTGCTAAGGACTCCCCCCCCCCCCCCCCCCCCAGACACACACACACAGCTCTAAGTTTAATAGGCATCTCGGGCCGTACATTCCCCGGTCCCACTATGGGAGGCCTATTTAAACTTGATTGACTAAAACTCGGTTGCCGGGTTAGGGAATGCTGAGGCAAGAGACCGAGTCAGAGGGGGTATGGGCAACATTTGAACAATGGTTAAGGGTTCATCACAGCATCCAGCCTGCTGGAGCCCTAATCCCAGGTGTTGTCGTATCTTTCCCAAGACGACTGGTGGGAGTCCTCTCCACAAAAGGTTATGAGCACCCCAATAATTGCTTTAAGTCTTTTAAAAGACTATAGTAAGATCTGGAAAAGTCATGCTAAGCTGAGGCTTGTGCACAAGTAAAAATCCCAAATCCTGATGCTGCAAGCTATCTATTGTTCCTGAAGAAACCATGAGATATCCCATCAGTATATCTGCCATCCATAGGAATTTCAAGCTGGCTCCCAAGTATTTGGGTTACTCCCTAATCTTAAGTGTTTCCTGATTATCAATCAGTTTCCTGAGATGGTCCAAACCAGATAACCCCTTGTCGATAGAAAAGACAATGATTTACACTACTGAGGGTGCTTCAAAGCAGCTGAACTGAGGGCATAAAAATCTGTAAGTGTGTGTGCTTAAAAAAGGAGAAGAGAGAAAAAGAAGAAGCAGGAGGAAAGAGGGAGAAAAGGAAAGAAGAAGAAAACTCCTGTGCTGACACCATCCCCTGTCATTCTTGGGACGCTGGAAGAACAGATCATCTCTCTCTTCGAGGATTGTGCTACAGACTGTACCTGTCAGCTTTGCAGCCTGCGTACCGTGGACTAGGTGAGATTCCCAGCATTCTCTCTCGTCTGTCTAGGCATAAACTTCTGAACCTGCACTGTATTAGTTAAGCTTGAGCTAAGTTTCCCCAAATACTTAGTGAAACCAGAATATTATTGTCATTGTTTGTGTTTGTTTTTCTTTTGCATGTCTATTACTACTAGTACTATTATATATTTCATATGCTTAGCAATAAATAACTTTTATAGTCAAACTGGTAGTAATTGGGTATATTTTTCCTTCTCTGCTTCTCTTTCCTCTCGTGCTCTGCAGCAACGCTTCTTTTACCTATGCTAAAGATCCCTGTGAAGCCTAGATTATTGTGGGGTTTGCTCATCAAGAGGCCAAAGATTGGGACGTGCTGAGTTTGAAACACATAAGGGGATCAGCTTGTACAGGCTGATTGACCCAGTTTGACTCAGACGTGCCCTTATGAACTGAATGCTGGCCCATGAGGGTGTCAGCTGGACACCCAGCCGGATTCAGAGGGATTCTGTTTACCTGTGTGCTTGTGTTTGACTGCATTTTATTGTTGCTCTTATGAACTGATTCTTGGCATATGAGGGTGTCAGCCTGTCCATGCTGATCAGCCTGGCCAGGTCAGGCGTGTCACGTTAGTGTGTGTGTGTTTGTGTGTATGACTGATTTGGTGACTGGAGGAACCCAGTCCCATTGAGATTGAGTCCTGCAAGATAGCTCCACTGGGGGTGAGGGCTTGCAGAAGGGAGAAATACAGCTCCATATAGTAACACAGGCAGCACATTGACAGAATCACCAAGACCCTAGAAACTATCCTTTAATAAATGAGCACACCCCAAAGTAATGGGCAAATTTGGTAACAACTGACTTCAACCTTTGCTCCAGCATGTCTTACCAAGGCTGCCTTTTTTAATGATCACAACCTCCCAGATGGGCTCGTGGCAACAGTTTTGGATCCACTGTGAATGCTCACTACAATCCCCTTACCTGAATGGAAATTACATGTGTAACCTCACTGGCAAGTCAGTCAGTCAGGGAGCAAAAGTAATGTGCTTCCATAGATACCATTTAACTAAGGAAAAGAAGTTGCATGGCTTGGAGGAGGAAAGATTAATTTTTCTGGCACCTTCTTAATACAAGAATGGAATGAGGGTTGTCCAGTTCTTTGGTGAAATGAAAAAAAAAATCCCAATAAATGTTCCTGTGCAATCCTCCAGCACAACTGAAGGTAATGCTGGGGGTAGGAAACAGCATATTTTTTTTAAGAAAGTGAAAAATATTTCCAGCACACACATAAACCGTTGAAGCTGTGCATGATGACAAGTACAGGGAGTACAAGGACGACAGTAAGTCATGCAAGCTGTGCATTTTTACTGGGGTGTACAGATAATCCAATCCCAGTATAATGAACTGTAAACCATAGGAGGAAAGAATTAATTGATTTGAGGTCTGGTCATGAGCAGGGTCTTTGTATTTTTGACAGCAGTCAGCAAACTTCTGTCATAACCAACAACCAGTTTCTTGAAGGTCCATAAAGTCTTGAAACCTCAGATACCTACATATAGTTGTTTGAAGTAGTACATGAATATATGCCCTGTATAGTTAAAAGAAAAAAAAAAAGCATCTGTGTCTGCTACTAATAAATATCCATGGTGCAAATGACAGACAGAACGAAAGTGTTTTGTGTCATAATTCTGGTATAAAAAAACCAACTAATAATGCAATTGCTACTAATACTAAAGCCTTAAATTTACCTGTTTTGAAAGAAATATTGTACGGCAAGCAGCTCTGCAGATCAAACATTCATTATCTTTGCCTGTAAGACAAATATGGATATAAAGTATAAGTCTTATTGAATGGCAGTTGTATTTATATATCATAGAGATTAGTTTGGTGCTTAGACTTTTGGTTCAAAGCTTATGCCAGGAACTGAAGGATGTCCATACTTTGCAAATAAAGGGATATAAAGGATTTGATTTTCCAGAATGTAAACACGTGATTGTACGGGGGGAAAATGTGCAGTGGGAACCAGGTCTGAATTCTGCAATTGTCTATCTATCATGTGAGCAACTATACACCAGTAGTCCAATTGAAATCAATTGTCTATTGATTTCAGTGGGGCTACTCCAGTGCTTAAATTTAAATGCATAGTGAAATCCTTTGATGGAGCAGACAATCAGAAGTATAACTGTTTAAAATGCCTTTGGCTTAACTTTGCTCGCATTCAAGTCTGTAGGTAAAATATGTAAAATTTGGACTTTAGTAGAAACCACCCCAGGATTTTTGCCATTAACTTCAACTGACTTAAACTTTTATTCCTGAACATCATGTCCTCCTCATTTTCTAAAATACATTTTAGCTTTTGCAAAAACACTAACAATCATTATAAATATTTACCCCAAACCATAATATTGATACATATGTGTGTATGCATGCATGTTTGTGTGTGTAAATGTGTGTGTGTGTGTCTGGATATATCTTCCTTGTTAAATAGGCATATCTTGTTAAAAAATGCAGCGCTGTTAAGTTTTGATTAATGTTTATAAACAACTTTGGAGATGAAAACCTAAATTGATATTATTGTGATTACTGTTTGAGTTACAGCAGATTTTCTTTGCAGGAAGGGCAGTCTGATTCACAGTAAGTTGAGCTTCCCACATTGATTTGTATATATATTCAGAGTGGGATGTTTACTGTGATTCTTGTTTGAGTTTTCATTGCATGCAGCATTTAAGGAGAGAGAGCAGCTGCAGGTCACCTTTTTGGATTCTGCAAGCTGTGTTTAAGCAAAAGGGCTGCACTTCATCTACTTTTTGTTAACTAATTCCACTGCCAATACTAGTTAATTCCTGAAGATTTCTTTTAAAATTAAAAATACAAATTGTGTTTTTTCCATAGGCCCTGAAGAAAACCAGATCTGTTGAAGTGACTTTGCAGTTAGACAGAGAAAGGGAAGAACTGCCATATTTGGTGTCTGACATTCATAGGAACCCTGGAGAAATCTCCTGTCTCCTGTCTCTCTCTCATATTTCAAATTAAAGTATAACTCATACAGCTCTCAAATCTTTGCTACATTTACAGAAACACAATGTGAAGTCCTAAAATGCTGCTTCTATTCCCCTGCTTTTAGGGGTCCTGAAATATTCAAATGGTCACAACTTGAAGAAGTGAAATGTCATAATAATCAAGAGTTTTAAAATGTCTGTAACAACTAGGAAAGCTAGATAACACATCTCCTATACTTTGAAACCTGTTCTGAAATCCATGGACAAATGGAGAGGGGAGAAAAAGCCTTTCAAAATGAGGGAGACCTCTCATTTTATCTCCGTGGGCATACCCGTCTAGACTCCGACATATTAAAATCTCAAGTTCTACCAAAGTCTAAGACCTGTTTCCAAGGTCTCACAGCTTTGTACGCACTGTAGTATTTAAAGCCAAAAGAAGGATTTCTTAAATGGCATTTTATTTTAATTACAACCGCAAGGCTTATTCCAGAGTAAAAAAGTGGGGAGATGAGTAGGAAACACTCAGGCTTTTATCGGTTTTCTATACTGAGAAATAGGACCTGGATTTAAGATCTTATGCTCACGTAAAAGGGGCAGTGGGTGAAATTTGTGGTACTGAAAGCCCCGGGCAGCTACGGGATGCTCCTTCCAGCGACCCGATTCCTTCCTGTCCCACAACCATTTGCAAATTATGGCCTGAGGAAAATAAAACTCATGAGGTGACTTTGACAGACTGAAACCTGCACAGAGCGCACGGCCTGAGCCCCTGAGTGCATTACCTTTCCGGAGACAAAGCTCACAGAAAACATGGCCGCAGTTGGTGAGGCCGAACCTGGGGGTTGCCTTTTGGGGCTGTCGGAAACACGCATTGCAAAACACCGGGACTGCCATGTTGGTTGGGCCGCTGAGGAAGTAACACATCGAAAGAGCCCAAACAAGATGCATGCGCTCTCTCCTCCCGGTTTTGGAGCTGCTGCAGGCAGCGATGGCCGCCGGCGAGATGGCCCCAGCCCTAGCAGAGCAGCGGCCGCTTGAGGTGTCAACTGAGGGGCAGGTATGAGGGGAGGGAAGCTCAGGGGGTTTCCATGCTGCCTCCCCACACTTAGGGACATGAGTGTGTGAGGGGGATTTCCTCTCCGCACCCCCTCAGCGGGGCAGTGTGTGTGGCGCTCACTCCCCTCACTGCGGATGGGAGGCTGCAAGGGGTCCCCCCGCCATGGCACAGACAAGTGTGTGAGGAGACGTCAGCTCGCCCACGTGTCCATCACCCTCCCAGGGCCTCCCCACAAAAAGGAGGTGAGCTTGGGAGAGGAGCAGGGGTGAGAGGGGGAGATGGACTGCCAGCCGGCTGTTGGTTCAAGGGCTGTTCATAACACCTGGAACCGCCCCGTCTCCTCGGGGTGCCAGCGCGGTGTGCGCATTTCTACGTGGTAACTGGCAGAGCGCCCGGCAACAAGGAGGGGCAGGCGGCGGGGACGGAGCGCCACCACCCACCGCCCCGCGTCCCGCCGCCACGCGCAACACCCCCTGCTTTGTGTACACCTGACACACTCACACGCACAGCCACATGCCACACCCACCCAACCACACACACACACACACACCCAACACACAGAGCCACAAACCACAGAGCCACATGCCACACACACACCCAGCCACATACTGTACACACACATACCACCCACCCATCCACATGCCAAATACACACACCAAGCCACTAACCACACACACAGCCACACACTACACCCACCCTGCTACACACCACACACCCACACCCAACCATATGCCACACACACCTCCAGTCACATGCCACCCCTTCCCCCCCACACAGTCACATGCCACACACACAGCCACATGCCAAACACAAACACCCAGCTACACACACACAGCCACACACCACCCACTCAGCCACATGCCACAGCCACAGCCACATGCCAAACACAAACACAAACACCCAGCTACACACACACACACACACACACACACACACACACACAGAGCCACACAGCACCCACCCACCCAGCCACATGACACACACACACACAGCCACATGCCATACTCACCCACACTCCCCCACCCACACACCACACACATACAGCCACACACCACCCACCCACCAAGGTGCATGCCACACACACCCAGCCACATGCCACACCCACCCACAGACCCCACCCACCCAGCCACACATGAAACACACACACCCAGCTACACACCACACACCCACACACCTAGCCACACACCACCCCCACCCACACACCCAGCCACACACCCACACATACAACCACATACCATACCCACCCAGCCGCACACCACACACACACACGTACACACCAAATACACACACCCACCAAGCCACACACCACAAACACACACACACACACACACACATACCTAGCCGCATGCCACACACACACACCCAACCACACACCACACACACATCCAGTCACATGCCACACTGACCCCCCCACACAACTACTCACATACCACACCCACCCACAAACACACACACAGCCACATGCCCCGCACCCACCCAGGCACATGCCAAACACACACACCCAGCCACACACCATACACACACACAGCCACCAACCAAGCAACACACCACACACACACACACACACACACACACATGTGCCCAGCCACATGCCACACACACATCCAGTCACATGCCACCCCCCCATACACACACACATTCAGTCACATGCCATACACACACACACACCCAGCCACAGGCCAAACACACAGAGCCACAAACCACACACACACCCAGGCACACACCACACACACACACACCACCCACCCAGCCACATGCCAAACACACACAATCACACACAACACACACACACAGCCACATGCCACACACACATCCAGCCACACACCCACCACACACACACACACACACACCACCCACCCAGCCACTAACCACACACACACCCACCCTGCTACACGCCACACACACACACTGCCAACCACACACACCTCCAATCACATGCCACCACCACACACAGTCACATACCATACACACACACACCCAGCCACACACCAAACACAAACACACACACCCAGCCACACACATACCCACACAGCACACTCCCAGCCACACGCCATACCGACCCACACTCTCCCACCCACCAGCCACACACCACACACACACACACACACACACACACAGAGTCACATGCCACATGCAGCCACACACCCAGCCACATGCCACCCACTCAGCCACACACGAAACACATACACCCAGGTACACACCACACACCCACCCAACCAGCCACATGCCATACCCACCCAGCCACACACCACACACACACACACACACACAAGTACACGCCAAATACACACACCCAGCCACACACACACACACAGCCACACCCACCAAGCCACACGCACACACACACACATATACCTAGCCACATGCCACACACACAACCAGTATCATGCCACACACACACCCAACCACACACCACACACGCATCCAGTCACATGCCACCCCCCCACATCCCCCCAGTCACATACCACACACACACCCAGCCACATGCCACCCACCCACCCAGGCACACACCAAACACACACACCCAGCCACACACCACACACACACACACACACACACACACACACACACAGAGCCACCCACCAAGCCACACACCACACAGAGATACATACACAAGGCACCCCCCCATGCACAGTCACATGTCATAAACACATCCAGTCACATGCCACCACCCCTCCCCCACACACACAGCCACATGCTACCCACCCACCCAGGCACACACCAAACACACACACCCAGCCACATGTCACACCCACCCAGCCACCCACCAAGTGACACAAACCCACCCATCCACCCAGCCACATGTGCAACTCTTAACAGAAACTGAGCATACAAGTCCTGATTTTGTTCATACAGGACAGACAGACCAGTAACCACATATTGACACACTAACGGCTAAATGAATTTGGCTTTACATGTGCAAGTGGTGCATATATAACCACACAGCTGCAGTTTTTGGCACTTCTTGTACAGTGTAGAATTTCATTCCTCCCTATGGCTCAATAATAATTTCCCTGAGTTTATATTTGCAGTAAGTAAAATATAGGATGAGAAAAAAGAGGGTGGCCTTTCAACCTTTAGCTTCGTAGTTTGGGCATTTCACCAGGAAAGGTGGTTTTCTAGGCCCCTAGAGGGGGTTTTAACCTATAGGTCCTACTTCCCAGAAAAGTGCTTTAACACCAGTCTAGGGGCTAAATATTAGGAGGTTCTTCACTGGAAACTGGTCCTCTACACCTGGTGTTTACTAGTCATAGGATACAATGGAAAACTGGTTCTGAAAAAGGTGGTGCTCTTATATGCAGCATATTCTGTGCAACTGTATCCTCCCGAGACTGTTCTTGTGCGAGTCTGAGGGTGAGACTGAGCCTGAGTTTGTGACAGAGTGTCTGAAGAATAGTGATGAGAAGATGTGTGAGAAAGAGAGATACTGGTAAGACAACCGATCCTGAAAAGGACAACAGTCGTTCTGGCTGGCTGGTGAACTAGGTTTTCCAGAAGCCTTCAGTCCTGAGCGTGGTGCACCCGCAGCAGTGTGGCAGCTCACAGACTTCAGGTTCAGTCCCCTCTGTTCAAGCTCAACTGCAAGTTATCAGCCCTCCCTTGCTTCCAGACAGATCTCTCAGATATAGCTCTCCAGGATTCATTCTCTTTTTCCTGACCCGATTGTTAAATTAAGGTATTTTGGGGGTTCAGTTACAACTGATTAATAGGCTGTGCTAGTGGCTCTAATTGGATTGCTGTATTATAGTTTTTAATGTTGTATATAATCAATTCCGGTTATTGTAAATTTGGTTGTTGCTGCTTATCTGTTCTAATACAAGTTTTTAAATTGTCTTCAGTGTGCTTGTCATTTTTGGTGATAGTCTTTAAAGACACAAGTGTGGCCACAGTTGAGGTTGCATTTTGTATGGTGTTAGGCCCCCAGTAGACCCTTGGGTGACAATAATTAATTATGGCTACTTACTGGTTGGATAGGCTACTGCTCCCCATAGGCCTTGAAAGATTCTTAAACCTCATTACATATTACCAAATCCTAGAGATATTAATAATACTAAGTTAAGTATAAAAAATTATCAAAACATTATCAACTGATTATTAAATCAACAGTGGAAACAAACTAGTCTCAATCTTGGATTGGAGCTAAATTAATACTAACATTAATAGTATTAATGACACTTATTGATCTATATTTAACTTTAAGAGGGAATCTGTCCATTTGGTTATTAGTATTTTAATACAATCAACCAGTGTAATAGTTTAAAACTAGGTAAGCAGTTTATAGTTAACTATAGGTTATACTTAACTAAAGTAGCTATAAAGCTTCTTCCTTAATTTTCATTTTTAAGTAGACATTTACCTATCAAAAGAGACACTGTAATATGGATTTTAACAGAACACTCTACAACAAGTAATTTAACAAGTTTTCTTTACCAGAAATTACAAACAACATTTCCAAAGGCTCACAACCCTGCTCTGCCTTCTTCCTGACTATTAAACAGAGAACCACTTCACTGAGCACTATATGAGATTTTATTGAGATCTGTTTAAATTGGAGAACTTTTCCTCCTGGCCATACTTTCACTTTAACACCCTAAAAGTAAATGAAACAAAATCTCTCTCTGAAGATGGACAGAAGACAGACAGACAGAAAAAAAAGGCAGGCAGACAGAAAGTATAATAATACATATAAGATCTGCAAACACTTTGGCTCTCACTATCTTCTGGAGGTGGAATAAGGAGCCAAATGGCAAAGAAAAGTAAATTTTCCTTGCAGCCGGGGATGTTTATAGTATAATGTACAATATAATAATCAACATCTACAATATCCTGTTTGTGGAAATTATGACCACCTTCAAGATAATCAGTTAGGTTATTTTTACACTGCTGTCACAGGAGGAAACTAACCACTTGACACCTTATCCATCTTTTCATGAACATTTTGCAGCCCTCACTGAGTTCCATGATACCAGCGCGACATTGCTAGCAATACACACGCTAGCCACTTTAAAGCTAGTTCAAGTATCGCTACTCTGGACTGCAGTGTAGACATGTCCTTAAAGAGGTTGGAAAATCAGTCTTCCTTCAGATGACATGTTGACTCCTAGTATGAAACATCTTGGCATGATTCTTATAGTTTAAGAATTATGCATACTCTGCCTTTCAGTACCTCCCTTCTCAGTGTTTGGATAAATCATGCAGGAGGCCCACATTGATGCTATGCAGCTGAGTCCAATCAAGTTTGAATTTGGTCATCTTGAGGGAAGTCCTCTTTAAGCAGCAGTTTAAAAATTCAGTATTTCCCATCTCACAAACTTTGTCTTCCCCAGAAATGTAAACAAACACAGCAATATAGGCCACTTATATAGGTCACACAATTTTAAAAGACATTATGGGCCAGACATTTATAGGTCTTGAGGCACTGAAGATGGAGACAGTTGCCTAGTGGCATTTAGGAACATACCAAAGAAGTGTCCTTTGACTCTTAAAAATCTTACTGTATACTACTTGTTTATAGGAAATTCAATATAAAAATCTTATAAACTAATAGGAAAAATTCCTCCTTTTAAGGTCATTCAAACATGCATTCATGCAGAAAAAAAAATTCATAAAAATTCATGCATAACAATTTGGTTTTAAGATTACTTTTATCATCTCTATTCTTTTTCGCTGTCATTTTAAAAACAATGAATCATTCTTATTTTTCTTGAAAAGCAGGCAGTTTTTATAACCTTCCTATTTTGGAACTGAGTTATAGTTCATATGGCTTATCTTCTGACATTTTAATCGTGCTGAAAATTTTCTTTAAAGTTCACCGTGATAAAATCCATTGGAAATACAGAACATTACATTGTAAATATGGTTTATACTGTCATACAAACTATTCTTATCACAGAAGGAAAGGGGAAATAAGGTAGGAAGTGAGGAAATATCCATTTGCTGTGATAGGAGGCTGCATAGATTGTATTCCTCTATTGCTTTCAAATCAAGTTTTCTACAGCCTATAAATAAAGCTTGTCAAATTAAATTACAGAAGCAACACTCTCAACTCATTTGCTAATCCAGTTTGAGGGGACTACATGATTAGATCATAGAAACAGCTCCTGATAAAGCCAGTATTTTCAGTGCTAACAAATAAGAGTCATGGTTTCTTAATTAAAGGAAAAATAGCTGTCCAACAAAGAAACATACTAAGTTGAAACTATGAATATTCTTACATATATATAGCCAAAGATTGCCAGGAAATCCATTCAGTTCCATTGGATAATATTTTTCACACGTGACAATTTACAGAACTATTCAGCATTATTTGCCAAGAAAACAGAAACTAGAGGAACACTAAAACATGTCTGCAAGACAGAAAAAGGGATGAACAGATGATTAAATGAATGACTAATTTTTAGGGGCCAGATTGCTGAAACTGAGTAATATTTTTCCTCATAGAAGGGTCATATAATTTCATAAGTGCGTTTATCAAAACACGGCCTTTAGTAATGACCTTTATTAAATTACATTTGGTAAGATGAACTCTTTCATTGTTTTGAGCTACTCGCAAAAGCTCAGTAATAACTGCTATGCAGTACTCTGTAACCATCATTGATTTTTATCATAATTATTACATGCATCTATAAAGCATCCAACAACAGCCTTTTGGCAGAACACCTAATCATATTATTAACCCAAGATCACTCTTTTCTTATGAAAAGATAGGGGTCTATAATCATGGGTTCTGGTGCCTATCTGCCTACCCCAAGGGACCCATACCTTATGTTAAGCAATCATTTGATTAAATACACAAATAGCCTTGGAAGCAGGAACCAGAACTCTGAACTCCCCCTTTCACATGGATTCCCTAATTGCTAAGGTACAGAGCCATGCTCTCTACTGTTCCCTTTCCCTGGGGTCCCTAACTGCTAAATTGCAGAAGCATGCTCTATCCCTTTCTCTCGCCCAGTGAATCTTCATTCTTTGTTGCATAGAGGACACCTTCCACAGGACTGATTGTGGGTACCCCATTCAAAAGTCTATAACATTCTCCTGGGAAGCAAGAAATAGAAGTTATAACTTCCTGAGGATGGAGTTAAATCAAGATCTACTGAATGGTGGATAAATGCACTAATTTACCAGGGTTTTATATAAAGGTGGGCACCAATGCTAACACTACTGCCTGTTTTATTTTGAAAGAAAGTGACCAAATGTTTGTGAGGTGCCTAATCCTGCATATATCCATTTGGCAGAGCACACCACCAGATCAGGTTACTTGGGCCTGTTTCTAGATCCTTCCATCTAGTTGGGTTTACTTGCTAATCTGCTCAGGTTGCAGCAGTTCTGGGAATGCATGGAAGGAGAATGGGACAGGCACATGGACCTTTGAAGTCAAACAGATGCACTTTGTGACCCAAGTTCTGAGAGGGTAGAGGGGGAACCAAGATTGTGATTTTGCCCAAGTAAATGGGAAGGTAGACACAAGATTCTTTTGTGAGTTTGGTGGCAGAGCAAGAGAAGGGAATAGGAGGGAATGAGTGAAGTTTAAGAAGATTACAGGCAGTCCTTGCACTTACAGCGGGTTACGTTCTTGGAAAAGATGCTGTAAATCAAATCGATGCAAGTCAAATCTGATTTTCCCATAGAAACGATGTTATAATAGAGGGTTATGTTCCTGACCAAGGGCCGATGCCCAACTTTTTACAGAAATGACCATAAACACCATATTTAAATCAACTATTTAATTTTATTTAATCAGAAGGTGAAGGAACACCTTCACCAGGGTGGACTGGATACTGAATATACTGAAATACTGAATACTGTATATAACTAAGCACTAAGCACATCAGGAAGCAGACTGAATATAACTAAGCACTAAGCACTAATCACCAAGCACTAAGCACATCAGAATAGATCAAAGAATACAACTTAGAAGAATACCAGAAACTTATGGAAGTAGGAGCATGCTGGAGCACATGAAGAAGCAGACTGACGTACAGTGCCGTAAGCATGAGGATCCAGAGCCATAAGTAATAATGTGGGCATAAATGTCAGCGCATTGCAAGTGCAGATCGCCACAAGTCAGAACGACGTAAGTCGAGGACTGCCTGTATATTGCTAATTCTTCCCCTGACCACGGACAGTTTATCCACTTACTAAGTTTTATTTTACTGTTTTTCTTATCAGAGAATGTGATTTTGCCAATCAGAAAATTGTTTAATATCAGCTCTTTATGTACCATATTTCACGGTATATCAGGTGACATGGTGTATAGGTTGACCCACAGCTTTCCAATTGGAAAGGTAAAGATTTTCATAGGCGTGGTATACAACTTGGGGCCAGGCTCAGCTGCTGCAGCCCCATCCCCTGCGAGTAGTGCTGCCAGTGCCGCTCACAAAGGATGGGGCCACACCAGCTGAGCCCAGCTGAGCCCATCCCTATCGCCATTCCCATCTCTGCCTTCTTCCCCAACCCCTGTAAGTAGCGCCGAGCTCAGTGCCATTCACAGGGGATGGGGACAGGGACAGGCTTGGTGCTGGACTGGCAGCACTGCTTGCAGGGGATAGGGCTACTCCAGTTGAGTACTGAACCCAGCCCTGTCCCCGTCCCCTTCCCTGTCCCCTGTGAGCAACACTGTGCTCATCAATGTTCACAGGGGATGGGGCCAGACTCAGCACTTGGCTGGCGTGGCCGCATCCACTGCAAACAGTGTCAGAATGGTGTATAAGTTGAGTTTGATTTTTCATACACAAAAATTGACCTTCAAAACCTGACTTACACACCGTGAAATATTGTAAAAATGAAGGTATAAAAATATCAGATATCTGCATGGTTTTTTTTATTTAGTGTTTGATTAATTTAGCTATTTTCCCCTGTGTGTTGTATAATGTAGATGTGGGACTGTTTCTTATATTTATTTTAAACAAGCTTTTTAGCTATAAAGAAATCTTTAAGACATTTGATTTGCCAAATGCCAACCAAGATAAGGATTAATGTCTGTACAAAAGCCCACCACAGAATATTGCTGTTGGTTTGTTCACTTGTCAGTCGAAAGTATTCTTCACGTTGCTGTTGAGAACAGAGAAAATGCATATTATCTTTTAAAATAATATACGTACTTCATACTTATACCTATGTATTCTCTCCCCATAGGCTAGAGAAAATAAGCAAGTCTTATACAATGTTTCATTCATTTACCTTCTTTTTTTTTAACCTGAGAAATTGGTAGTTACCATAGTTTAGTTGGAGTAGAGTTGGAGTAGCCATGATAACATTTTGTTAATATTTTTATGATAACATTTTGTTAATATTTTTTATTGGACCAACTGAATAGATGGAAGAGATATTAGACAAGCTTTGGGGCACAACATTGCTCTTCTTCAGCTTACAGTGCAGTTTTTAGTTATTGCAGGATAAGAACAGGAGCACAAACAGTTATAACAGCTGGCAGTACTGTATGTTAGGTCCCTATCCCTTTTGATCCATGCTAATGTGTTTGTTCAACTATACCCTTAAATACCTAAGCCTCTATCCCTTTTCTCTCCTGGAATTTCACACCCAGCAGCTTTGTATGACCTGGACCTTTTGCAGGTACCAGATTGAAGTATCTTACATATGCCCTGCACTCTCATTATTGCAGAGCCCATAATCTGCATGAATGTCATCAGGATCAAGTTCTAAATATTTTATTGGGCTTCCTTACTTACTTTCTGCTATATCTTAAAGCATTTTTCTAGGAGGACAAATCAGAACAAACTATAAAAGTCCAGTCCTATTCAATTTAACAAGTTATACGTGTTGTAGGCACAAAGACTTCAATAAATATAGAATGCATTCCTACATTGCAATCTCTCTCTGAGGGATGTGTTCTTTTGATAGATGCATATACACTCTGATTCTACAAAAGTTCATGTATGTGAAGTTACTCAAACCTGTGTTTTCAGCATTGGGACTTATGCAGTAGAGTAATGGGGAGGAGTGGGGGTAACCAGGGCAGCAGCCCAGGTTCTGACATGGGGTAATGAGTGCAAAAATAACAGCTGCTACTACTGAGAGCTGACTGCAGCCTGGCAGCCACTGGATTCTCAAATTAGCTTTATAAACATTGCAACTTGTATTATATATTTATAGCTAGATTTTTAAAGTATTTTTACATCACATAGGTAAGTGGCTCCCATCACAACCCAGACATAAGCAATGAAAAACAGCTGCCCTTCCTTGGTACCCCCCCCTTTGTGAGCAAAGGGGTGCAGAAGACACAGAGTGGGCATAAGCATTGAGTAGACTGAGTGGGGAAATCAACTGCCACCACAGGATCCAGAGGGCTGCAGTGGCACAATTATGCCTGCCCCCCACTCTTTGATTCCTGATCCACCCAAACGTTAAAGCCAACTTCCTAGGAGGCGGAGTGGCATTTCTACTCAGGCAGTGGTAAAGCAGGTCAACTGACTTCATGACTCTTTATAATCTACCTAATTCCTGGTAATCTCTCTTCACAGATGTTAACAATCCTTTCTCCTCTTTAATGGTCTGGATGTTCCATTAATCAAGCTATTTTTTCTTCTACAATTTCGCTGTCTGTTAGCCATTCCTGGTAATCTCTCTTTCCTGTTTCAAAGCTCTGCAGACTGTTTTTAGTTCTAGTTAAAAACCTAAACTCAGGTGTGGTAATTTTAGCTCAGGTGTACATTAACTCGGGTGTAGAAGTGAGTAAAAGTGAAGTGCTGTATGTACTGGATGCACTAGATTTTGTATTATGAATCAGAATAAGAGGTGTACACTTAATGACTACAGGATTAATAAAACATACTTTTTTATTATTTCTGCCTAGTTTGTAGTGCTTTGTTAAACCTAATTTATAATCTAGTGAATTAGTGAACACTATATAATAGTGTTATATTTAGTTTTGCTTTGATCTTAAACTGAATAATATAGTTCTGGGCCACTGCATATTAGGAAATCTTCTGGTTTCTCATTAACTGCAGAAAAATACAGGTGTCAAACCCCATTTTTCAAAATCCTAGATCTGCCCATAGTCACCAGAGAGAAGGAGATGAGGAGGGGAGAAATGACTGTGAGGCAAACCATCCCTTCCTTGATTTCTGCTTAGGATGATACATCACCATCCCATGCTCTGGGATGTTCAATCTTATTTCATATGTTTAATCCTATATTCTAAATGTTTAATCTTGTTTGTCTGAAAATAATGCAAGGATCTGTTGGGTTCTTTGAGGTAAAAAGTAGAAGCAGATGGAAGGATTTTGCTCTTTCTTTCCAAAACAAATTCACCTCTGGCGTGGAGAATTAATTATTAATTCAGAGCTTTCATACTGTATTTTACTTTACAGCTTCAGAGTGTTTGACCAGCAGTTATTAATACATATCTTAAATTTTAATTCGTGCTGTAAATAATAGGACCAATTTGGCTAAGAATTAATAGTGTTTTAATGTAATTTGGTTTTTACATTAAACAATACATTTGTAAAAAATACCAATAGTATGTCATATAACATAAATCCAGATTCTTATCTGCATTTTTCTGTCTTATTTCTGTTAGGGAATATACATACCCTCTGATAGTTTTGTTCTTTGGATATGTGATGAATTTGCTCAATTAGATGTTCAACTCTAAAGTTAGCTTCATTAACTTTGTCCTTGGCTTGAGCAATGACTTCATCAATAAGATGCTCTCCAACTCTAATGTCCAAATGGATACGCTATGAACACAATTAAAAACACTATTATTCCATTGATTTATAATCTTCACATTTTAGAAAGTTCTTAACAAACAAAATGAGGGAAAAAAATGTAAACTTCCCTCTAAAATCATATTTTTACTTATATATAAGTGTGCTTACTAAAAAGAGAATCAGACCTAGCATTTAAAATTCAAGTGATACATCTTTAAATTAAGTATTCACATGTTCTTACACCTTCCAGTTAGCAAGTGCTAACTTTAAGGAATGTAAAGTTGTTGTTAAAGTTAGCACATGTTGCCAGAAGTTGCATGCTTGGACTTAAAATCCTCTGTAACATGCACAGGTCTCACCTGCAGCAAGAGGGCTGGTGAACAGGAGCATGGCTAAGAACTGACAAGTCATCTGTGTGCCTGCCCTGCTTGCTGTCTGTATAGCATCAACACCCCTCCCACCCTATTGCATGTGCAAGTGTACACACACACTCACCATGTCCCCGAACTTGCCTTTGGCCCCAAAGCGGCACAACTGGGGCACCGGGGCAGTAACGACAGTGTACCACCACACAAGCGGCAATGGGAGTGTGTGTGCATGTTGCTGCAGCCACTGGCAGCAGAGGTGAGGAGGGCTCTCTGCCATCCCATGTTGTCAGAGATGCACCCCTCTGCCTCCCATAATAGATTATGTTTAGAATCTATTTACATTTATATTGAAATGTAATTTATAGATTTATAATACTATGATAAATTATATGATATAATTTACTTGCCATGGAATTTTCAAACATTATACAGTATATGCCTCTCTGACAATTAGTGGTGAGGGGTGGGGCTGCTAGGAAATGTCTCAGAAATCAGTTCTTTGTGCCATGACCAAGCCACAAAAATTGCATGTCAAACTGCAAATTAAGTAGACCCCTACTAATAGATAAGTAATGTTTTGCAACAGCATTTGTGTTAACTAATCCTTCCCCATATGACTATTTTTATCAAATGGGTTGTTCATCCTATGGATCAGGGCCTTGAAGTATTAAATATTCAAAGTGCTGTACTAGTATTAGTACCAGTTTTAAATTAGCTGTGGCATGACTCCTTGAAAATGAAAAGAAAGTCTTTCATCATGTTAATTCTCACTTTATCTTGTTCATACCCTAAGAAACAGCATGTATTGGATAAAGAGTCATCTGCCACCTTCAAGGTATGCCATTAAAACCAGATTATTTTAGGTATAAGCAGTGAGTGAGTACAGTAAAAATAATGCAGGATGTTCTGTGTGAGGTTGTGGGAGGAGACCTTGAATTCAGAAGATTAAAAGGTTTACTTGTGTGGAACTGCTTGCCAGATCTGAGGTTAATACTGAACATATGAATTCAGTGACATATTTCCATAATCCCTTCACTCTTGCAATTAATTGTGCTCCAACAGTTCTGCACTATATGCACAGTTGTCCCACAGTTATTTCAAACCTGGCAGTTTAGTTGATATAAATGTTATCATGAAATAAAACATTTAAGCTGTTTGCTTACCAGTTTACTTCCACCAAAGGAAATAAGCCTTGTGGAGTTAGACTGCAAACAAATACTATGCTCTCCAGATATATGGGATGTAAAGGAGAATCTTCCCTGTGGTCCATACAGTTTTGACAGCAATACCTATAATGTAAGTATTAAGCAAATTTGGTATTCATTTTTGTCTTATGGACAGCAGTATAAAGAATTTTATTTTATTTAAGCTTCTGAAGACATTGGGTTAACCTGAATTTCAGATGTGATTCAGAGAAGGAAAAGCAGAATAACCTATATCTAAGCTGAAGGTAGAAAACCCATGTACAGTACAGTGCATTAAGGCTGTAATTTTCAAAAACACGTTAAAAGTTTGGTTTCTAAGGCCTTATTTAGGCATATCAATAAATGGCTTCACTTTCAAAAACACAGAGCACTCAGTGGCAATGCAGGTAATTGCTGTGAATTGCTGCTGGCTGCATCTTACTTAACTTGCTTTTGGAGGGAGGGACTAATTTTGGATAATCATTATTTTTCCAAATACAGCTCCTTACTTTGCTATGTGGCTTCAGTAGTCAATGTGCAATCTTTTATTCTAAAATGTTTTCTCAACAGGTTTTGAATATTGTATGAAGACAAGTTTTTTCCAAATCCAACAGTAATGTAAACAGATTAATCCAAGATTTAAAAATCAGGCTTCTATATCCATAGTTAGGTACATAAATAAAATATTTGATTGCAAACTCTTGTATAACCTGTTGCTGCTATCATTTTTACTGACAACCAATATATACCTAGCCCTTTTGAACACCAAACTATTCAAACTGCTTAAGGGTTTGGAAGCCTTAATTTTAGACTGTTTTTTAATATTGTCCGTTTCTTTTTGATAGTAGAAGTTTGAAGCACCAAGGGTCAGTACAAAAATCTGTAAAACCTTTCATAAGTAACACTTTTACCTCCTCAGTAGGAGTTGTGATGGTCACATACATTCCCAAGCCAGGAGCAGATTCAAGAAATGTTTGTTCATTTATATCCCATTTTTGTACCATGTAACTCCCTGTGTGGTAGACAATAGATACAAATCTGTTAAGTACAAATATTAGTCTACTATGTAGCTTTATGTTTTTTATTTCAAACCAAGTTACTATGTACATGCAAAACAAAATTAATTATGACATTTCATACACCTAATTACAATCTTTCCAGTTCAATGCATAATGTTGCAGAATAAAAAGGGATATACTTTTTGGTGCCCTCCTTTCCATCTTCTAATTCACAGTGTTTCATAGCAGGTATATGTATTAGAAAATCATAGGTAAATATTTTAAGTTTTAAGCAAATTGATAATTAGATAGCAACATCTACCCACCAATTACCAAGGTTTCACTTGGAATGTCTTCTATTATACATTTCTCCTCTCTTTCCCCAGAGTGAAAATAAAAAGGCTGTGAAAGAGCAATCCAGAAGCAAAAAAGAAATCCTATCAGTTGGTTCTTCATGATTTTGATATACTCTAATTGTTCTTCTTTTGGAAAGAATTAGTTGCAAGTGATTATAGCCCCTTCCTTGTTTGGTGTCTAATCAGTGTGATGGGGTTTTTTTTTGTGGGGAGGGAGAGGGGAGGGCAGGAAGAATGTGAGAAAAGACAGCTGGTAGTTACACATATATAAATAACTGCAGCATGTTCTACAGAATGTGATAACAAGAGAGAGATTATTTGTAAAGTCTTTCCTAGCATGAAAGCATCAAACATATTATTTTGCAGGAATACAAGAATAAAAGATTGGAAGAGATCTCTTGGGATCTCCTTATTACAGGTGACTACATCATATCATCCTTTCATAAACTTGTCAAGTTCCAGCTTAACCCTTAGTTAACTCTTTTTGCCCTTGCTATTCTCACTGAAAGACTGTTTCAGAGTCTTCTCTGATTAAATAGAAAGCTACTTTCTAGCCTATATTTGCTCACGGCCAGTTTATATCTTGTTATTCTTAAGCCAGCTCAGAAGTACTAGGTATATGAAATGCTTTGAGAGTTAAATATACATAAACAATATCAACTATTGAGAACAGTGGGTTTGAAGCTACACATGTGCTTCAATGTGCAGTAGCCTATTTTACTGTGCATTAGTGTGTTACAGCAAAAACCGTGCTAATGCACTAATGAACAGTAAAATTAGGCTACTGAGCATTAAGCATCACTTAAAAAGCAAGTGCTTTCACTACTGAGCATTAGAGTAGCATAACGCGTATTTGGTTAGTACCTCACATTAGAGGTACTAAATTTAATGCTCAGTAGCAAAAGCACATTAATGAACATATAGACACATGCAGTGATTGTCAACTGGGGTACCACAGCACCCTTGATGCTGTAAAATCTTTTGAAGGGTTGGTTCTGTGCAGTATTAGCACTGACAGGTGTGCAGGCACCTACACACGATTCACAAGATAAACCCAGAGATTTCAAATAGATATCCATATTATCAATAACATTCTGACCTGTTGTGGTTTTTCTGAGTTCTTTGCAATAGTAGAATTGCTGCATTATTTTTCCATAGTAAAAAAATGAATGGAAACTAAGAGGTGGCATTTTCTCCAGGGTGCCTTGAGTCTAACAAGTGGTACCTTGAGTCTAGAACTGTTGAGAAAAACACTAATTTAAAAGGACTAAAGGGAATACAAAGGGGAAACTGCAATACAATACAGTACAAAGGGGAAACAAAAAAATAAAATAACCTGAAATACTAAAATATTTAAACATTAATAGAAAGATATATAGAAGACATTTTTCCTAATAATATTTGAACTGTTTCTGATAATGTATATTTTATCCTCTAAAAAAGTAACTATCATACAACCCAAGGAACTATATATTTTCATATAGTTATATTTTGGTCCATGCTGTCATGATTATATTCTGGTTGCCTCATAAATATACCATCAGTTAATATAAATGTGGTGGGCTTGCCTATCTTTGCCCGGTTCCTTGGGCTTAGAGATTGCCAAAGCAATTGGTGGGGCAAACCCACCAATCAGAGACCAGCAGGGGAGGAGCATTGGGAGGACTCTGCCCTGCCACTACATTGGGGCAAGGCAAGGAGCGGACCTAATTGAAGACTGTGCTTCACCTCCCCCTGATTGGCCAGTCTTCAATCTTGGGGCAGAGCCCCAAAAGGATATATAAGGAGCTGAGTGCACAGCATGCAGAGGAAATGAGGAGGATGGAGAAGAAAGAAAAAGCCGGGGCTGAGGAAGAGCTGGGAAAGAGCTACCCAGGAGGTGTTTCCAGTTACCCTGAAGAGCCAAAAGACTCCACTGTTGGACAGAAGTGGCAGGCAGCTGCGTCCCCAAACCATCATCATGAGACAGCACAGTGAGCTGGCAGGCATCACTGCACAGAGGGTCTTCTAGGGACTGGGACCTTGGGAGCCACTCGAGGTGGTTCAGGTCTCCAATGCAGGCACAAGGCTGAATGGTGCAGGCATCACTAAACAGAGGGTCTGAGAGGGACCTGGACCTTGGGAGCTGCTCGAGGTGGCTTGGGTTTCCAACCCCAGCATGAGGCCAGCACTGGTGCAGACGCTGCTGCATGGTGAGCCGCTGTCAGGCCAAGGGCCCTTGGAAAGGGCAGGGGCAATTCAGGCCACATTCCCTGCTGCCAGGTGCGAGGGCCTGTGGGCTGCACAGGCTCCACAGTGCGGTAGGCCTGTACTGGAGCCCCAGCCCTGGGCATGCATGAGGCAGCCTGCTGAGAAGGCCAAGCTATCCAGATGTGTGAACAAGCCATGCACCCAATGCGGGGACTGAGACAGAGCACCCACTGTAGGAGCTGTCATAACCCAAGGGTATGATTTTGTGTGTGCTTCGGCACTGCAGAATTATTTCCCGCCACGAGGAGCTTTCTTTGCATGGTGCAATTCTCAGTTGCATGGAGAAAACCCCGGTGCAAAGGAGTTCCCGCCACTCGCATGCAAATTTGTGTCCCACTATTGACTGTTTCTAAATTATTCCCACGTGGCGGCTAGTGATTGGCCTGCTAGCCATATAAGACGCTTGAGCGGTTTCCACCCATGTTGGAGGAGGAGGACTTCACATCCATCTCGTGAAGAACTCTAAGCGCTGCGGAGCCTAACGAACCCAGCAAGAAGGATATAGAGGCCTGATCAACCTCTAGCCTCTCCCCGTCACCGAAACGCTATCCCTCGACGAACCCCTTCCCTGCACACTCAGTCCACGGAGCCTAACAAGCTTTGTGTGTGTGTATCCAGAGCTCTGCCCGAGTTATTTCAAGAGGCTCGAGTTTTCTACGGGTCTTGTTTGTACAAGTTTTGTAACTGCAACTTAAGCAAAGTTTTCTTCTGCCTGCACCGTGACCATCTACGGTGTAAGTAAAATAATCTTTAATCAACCGCTACGTGTCCGTGCCTAATTCTAGTTCGTCGTGCCTGCTTTCCCCGACCCACGTGTCAGGGCTGCTGGCCACAGCCCTCTGCGCGCCCCCGAAAGCCTCGGACCGCTCCCGGCCCGCACAGGAGCCACTTGCTTAGCTGTGGACAAAACACCGGGAACCCTTGCTGGACCCTACTCGCTGGGAAGCGTGAGTTCTTGGGCAAGGGGTTTCCCACCAGGGAGGGACACAGGGACACAGTGGATAGCCCCATCAGAGGGGGTTTATGCTAGAGAGAGAGAGAGACTCCTCTAGAAGGGGGTGTGGGGGGCGGTATTTGGGATTTTGGAGTGTTTATTAATTGCTTGCTGCATCTTATATTTTGGAACGTTTATTAACTGTTTATTGTGCTTTATATTTTGGGGTGCTTACCCATCAATTGTTGGGACATACTTTCCCTCTGGGGATCCATGGGTGAGGTATCTTTCATGAGTCTTAGGGACTGCTGTTTTGTTATTTGCTGACTTGAATATATTATATGTAAATATTTATCTTTATCACCTATTCAGTTTATTCTATTCCCTCCCCTTTTATTCTGCACCTGAATAAGCCATGTACATAGTTAAGATATTGTGACCTGGTCTTCCTCTACAGAGACACCGGTAAGGGGAAGCTATGAGTAAGCTGCAGTTTCCATCTCCAGCATGTATGCCCTGCTGACCCTCCCCTTCTGTTGGAGAGGGGAGTACACACTCTGGTAAACCCGGGTTACATAAACAGAGCTTATGTTGCTACATAAATAAAGGGACCAAGAATTTTAGAATTTAGAAGGAAAAAATCTGTTTGTGTTACAGATCAACAATAGGACCAACAACTGTGGAGTACATGTTTTCTGAGTTTGTATGCTTTGCTACGTCCTTGTGACTTTTGAAAGTTACTTGTGTGATTTTGGTAACCCTCTGGGAAGCCAAACAATCCCAATGTGTGAGGTTTTAAAAATTAATTTAGTAAAGATGCTTCAGTCACCAATAAGAATGCTACCATGACCAGAATGTAGTGTGCAATATTCACACCAGTCAGTGTTACTGGTATATAAAATTACAATTAAGCTATATACAGAAAGAACCAATTTAGGTTCTTTAGATTACTGTACACTGCTGTTCAGCTCAGCTAGTTTCCTCAGGGACAGCAACACGGTAGCAGAGCTTCCGGCAACTGAACTAGCTTCTTCCAAGCCCAGGTATCTTTGCACAGTATTTGTGTGATATCAACATTACTTCAAGGGACTAAAAATGCCTATTTTCCAGGAAAGTAAGACTTTCCATCTGCTATATAGAATAATTCCAAGGAATTTAATTTTTTCCAGAGAAATTAAGAATATTGGCATGCTACCACATGAGTGAATGAAGAAAATATCACAGAGCCCCATCCACCGCCCAATGAAATCAGCTGAATGATTCCCATTAAATTCTGGAGTAGACTTTACTATTCACAAATGAAGTGACAGCAAGGCTTCTCTAGGTAGGCTGGGAAAAAATGTTGGACTTTTTCTATTCCTAAGTATTCCAGGCATCTTCTGTTTGTTCAGCATTTTCATGTCTGGCATAAAGGAAAGTTCTTTGTTTTGAGGGCCAATTGTCTTGTCAATTCATTTCTATAGATTCTTATCCTGTGCTCATAACTGTAGCCTGTATGTGCTTGCTTGCCTGTAATGCAATAAGCAACACGTCAAACAACTATTTCATGTATCTTTTCTCCTCCTTTCCCTAGAAGGAGACATGCACATAGAAGAGTGTTCAGTTTGGGGTTTTAAAATGTGTATATATACACTCACTGTTATAGGTTTATATAAGAAGTCAAGGTCAAAGAAATTCACTTTGTGTTTAGAATGGGAAGTGGTGAGGTCTGTGATAGTCTTTAGTTCTTACACAAGTTCATTCCACAGACTTGGGCCAGCCATAAAGAAACTTCTGTTTTCTGTGCACACAAGCTTTATCTTTCTTGTATGAAGCCTAGTTGTGCCAGAGAACCAAAGTTTTCCACCATAAGTCTTCATTCCAGAAATTTTGTCAGTCTTTTTGATACCTATGATCCAAGGTATTGAAGAGTCAGCATGCTGAGCAGGCAGTAACCTAGAGCTAGCCAATAGGAAATGATCAGAAAATGGTGTTTCTAAAATCCTGCCTCCTGTTCAAGGAACAAGAGACCTAGATTCAATTTTTCTCTCAGCCTGGGGTGTTTAAACCAATATCCTGCACCACCCAATGAAGCATTTCAACCAGTAGACAACAACGGGCTATATAATGTGAAAAACATAAACCAAGTCTTGGGAACAGAACCGAGGCCTTCCTTCCACTCAGGTAAAATTCCTTAACACCCAGCAACAATGTAGTCATATTCCGTCTTGACTTCCTCTCTCTGGCCTATTGAATCTTGCATGCTTTTATATGCAGTGATACAGCTTCAACAGCGTTGTGGAGAGTACCTAAGTGAAAAAATGTCTATAGCCTGGTGCTTAACACCCTTTCCAGATTGGTGGGAGATATATGTTTTAACCCTCCTTATACTGAGGACAGAATTTAATCCTGATCTCCTATTTCCTGGATGAGTGGTGCCACTATCTCCAATGTTTTAAAACAGGGGAGACCAACCAGCAGCATGAGTGCTATAAGTGGCACAGGCAACCTCTGTGTGTGGTGTGTGGCATGTCATATGCATGGGGCAAGAAGCAGAAAGCAGAACAGCTGATTGGGCTGGGGAAGAAGATCAGAGTGGCCAAAAAAGTTGTGTTAAATGATCTAGTTTTAAATGATCTAGTCCAGGTCTTTAAATCTATCCAGCCTCAGGTTTGCCTAGGCTTGATGCATTCCAGAATGAACAGCAGCCCCACACTGAAGCTCTGTATTAGGTGCCTAACTCCAGAAAGGGACAGATTTCAGACACCTCCCTGTCTGAAACATCTCCTGTTGGTTAGCTCTGAGTGGCTTCCCCCTTAGGATGCAAGATGTCTGGATACCGTTTTAAGGAACCCATACATTGTATAGGGATATTAGATGCTTAATGCAGGGTTCTGATATCTCTCCAAAGACCTGACCCCTAAAAATCTAGCCATTACATCATCTATCTTTTAGGTACCAAAGTTCTTTTCTTTGGATATTGTCTGAGGGTAGTTCTGGTCATGCACAGAAACAGAACACTAGAGTTAAGTGGAGTTACAATCAAACAGGATTAGCCAGATCAGATCATAGTTTGGACTTGCATCTCAGTTCCATCTAGGTACTTAACTCTTTTATTGGGTCTAGCCTTTGACCTGTGGAGGAGTCAAAATTCTAGACCCAGTCCTGGCCAGCATTAGGGGGTCATATGGGAAGCAACATCTGCCCTTGCAGTAATACAGCAATTTCTTGGAACAGGATGGCTCAGTGAGATGGGGTAACAGGAAATGAAAATTAAGGGAGTAGAAGATGGAAAGAATCAGGATACAGAGAAGCAAAAAGTATACTTCATGTAGTTGCTTCAATAAATGTTCAAGATTTTTTGATGCCATAATAATGGAGGTGATATTGTGTAAATACCTACATAACTGGATCAAAAAGAAAAGAAAACAGAAAATAAGGAAAAGCTACTATAAATAGATAATGAAAAGAATGGGAAAGGAGGGCAGATGAACTAAGCACAGAACATGGAAAAAGCTAATACACAAGATTATTTTTTCTAAAATAAGTGTGTGTAAGAGAAGGTGAAATAATAAAAATATAGACACAAAGAGCTTGGAAAAATAGATGTGACAATAAGTGAAATGGGAAGAGAACAGTAAGGAGGCATGTTAGAATCTGAAGAATATGAGACGGCTAGAAAAATGGTTAGAAATTGTTTTATATATTTATCCTATTTTCAGGACTTACCAGGATCCTTCTGAGTCTTATAAAAGTATAAAACTTAAAAGTTTCTACTGATAAAAAGAAAGCCATGAGCCCCCCTTGGTGCACAATAATGGTTTTTATAGCTGTCATGTTTCAGAAGAAATGCACCCTACCCAAGACTATTTCTTTGTTACCTGCACCTGTAGTGTATAGTGGATGTGAAAACACACAACTCACAGAAAAGTTATCTTCTGAACTTTTATAGTTCAAAATGCTTTTCCAATTTTATAAACAAACACTATAAAACAAAGACCAGTTCTGTCTTTTTTTTTTTTACAACCATTTAGGTAACTGAATAATTAAACTTGCTGTCTAGAACAGTTCCTGGAATATTATGTTTTGCAATGTCAGGCATAATACAATTTTGCTTTATTTAAAAAACACATCTATAATGTTCGTTTCCCCTCCCCAAGGTTTGTAACAGGTTCTCCATCAGTATTCACAATTAAGCTTTTATGGCTGAATGGTTTTTTAGGCATCAAAAACAACAAAACAAACAAAAACACCCCAAAAAACAAAACTTCCTGCTCTCCATGTATAAGATGACACAATTACCCAAACCATACTACATCATCTGGTTACTCTGATTTATACAAGAGTTTTCTGAAGGAGTGTGCTAAAATAAACATGATTACAAAGAAGTCAACATAAATGCCAATAAATTATAATAAAACATAATTTAAAGCAACATAATTAGCATTATAGGTATAAATAAACAATTAAAAATCCTAATATTTAAAAGAGAGATTGTGTTATTTTACATTTTCTTTTCAAAAGATTTTTTTGACATAAGTGAACTTCATGTAATATGTTCAAAAATCTTCCTTTCCGCCACTAGAGGGTACTGCAAGAATTTACACAGTATTTATAGGAAGGATTTTTTTTTCTTTTTTTGGTCTGTAAATGATAGAGTACAGTTGACATACTAAAATGTTGGAATCTAAAAAAAGTCTTAATTTCAAACAAAAGAATACATCATTCAGTCTAAGAAACCTTTTCAGTAAAATAGTAGAACATACCTGAATTATGAGGAATATTCACTGAGATGTAGTATACATTCAGCTAAATCTATCCTACATTTAAATTATCTAAAGTATTATCTGTTTGGGTTTTTTTAATTCCATTGGAAAGGAGATTTCAGACACAATTTTCTGGTTCACATTCTGCTGCTTCATCCAAGTTTGGACAGGGACTTCCATTATTGGCTGGTTGAAGAAGTATGAAACGAGTTCTGATTTTTGTCCCTGGCTTTCCACAACGACCTCTGCAAAGACCCCAGGAAGACCACAGAGAAACCTCACAATCCAGTGGTGTTTCTGGAACATAACCAATAAAGATATGAGTTGATAAAATGTGTGCTTAAGACAAACAGCTGCCAAACATGAAATTATTATCAAATTTTCCTTTCTTATACAAAAATAAGGCCAGTGTTTGTTCTGATACATTAAAAACTTACTATTGGTTATATTGCAGATGTTATTAATAATGAACTACTTATATATACAGAACTAAAATGATTTGAATTTTACATTCCTTTAATAAAAGCCATATGTTGTCTAGTAAATAAAAAGCATCTGTTTTGGCTCCTGAATATGCAGATATGATTATTCCAGTCTAGAGGTTGTTTGAGGTACTGCACTGGATATAGTATTATACTTATTTAATTGAAAATTTTAAATATCCCTGCCTTAGAATAGCAAGCTTAAAATGAGCATACTCTGAAAACAGCACTGCATTTTACTGTCATGTTCACAACTTATTTGCCTTTCCTTGGCTTACCAGGATTAAAGTTCATATCTAGTTCTTTTATACTATTTGGCACTGTTCGTTGCCTGAATAGTCTTCCTATAGTTTTCATATCAACTTCTATTGAACTGCTTTTCCATTCTTCATGAATAAAGAAAATTTTATTTTGGCTAAATCTTCCTGAATTTATTTTTTACAAGGAAGAGGTAAAGAGTCTTGTATATACAAACACTTCCCGTTGTTAATAAAATATACTTTATAACTAAAAGCTTTTTAAGACTAAAAGCTTTTTAATGCATTTTTAATTAACTGCAACCAAATGAATAAGAAACTCTGTAAAATAATTTTGATAACTTATAACTACATTATAAATACTGCAAAGAAAAATGCAGCAACCCATTCCCTGACAGAGTGGATGAAAACATAGCTTTGAGGCACCTCGCCTAAGCAAACTGCCTACAGAGCTGTACTGTGTACTGAAGACTTCTATGGGATGTCAGGGGACAAATGGCTGGTAGAGGGAATTCATGGGCAGTTGAACAGCTTTATGGTGTGATGACTGTGTGGCTGTCTTGAATAAAATGCTGCTTTTCTAAAGCTCCTCCTCACAGTGGCGGTGCACCATGGTCTACCCTAATCATGGATCTCCATAGTCCTGAAGAGGATAAGGGCATGATTTCACTTGTGGCAATTAAATTTTTCCTTTTATACCAGGAATCAGTTTCTTACATTGGAGACGTTAGTGGCTGATAAACTGGGCACATCTGACTAGTAACATCCAATAAATGTTGTGCTTACAAAGGATTGCTTAAATGGAATATGTGCTGCTCTAATTTTACATCGTCTCTGGTCCTGTTCACATTTTAGGAGGCTCAACACATTATTTTTAATAAAAACAAACAAACCATATGCATGCATTTTGGCTAAACATTAACTATCTCGTTACATGCATTAAGAGGTAGTTAGCTATGTTGGTCTGAAACCAGGCAAAAGGTAGAGCAGGGTGATACCTTCAAAACCAGTTGGTTCAGAAATACATGACCTTCCTCATCAGATGCTATGAATGGACTTGCAAAGTCCCTAAGGAGCTACCCTGCCCTTCCTTCTGCATTATGTGTATTGAAAATGTATTATATAACCAGGTGAAGTCTGGTACTATTTTAAAAAGTGGGGGCCAACCTTTCTGGCAGGCATGCCACAAATTAGCCCGGCACCCTCTCCAAGTGCCACTCTGATCCCCTTCTCATGCCCAGTCTGCTGCTCTGCTTTCTGCTCCCTACCAGATTTGTTGCTTTGCTTTCTGCCCTCTCTGCCACTGCACTGCCTGTCTCCTTTCTGATCTGTCATGTGCCACACAGAGAGGCTGCCCTTACTACTTGTGTCATGACACAGGTTAGCCACCCCTGATTTAAAGCATCCAAAACAGACGCCCAATTCTGGAATACTTGGTGGGCTGGTTAAGCGTGTTAATTCAGAAGCTTAATTTAGAATGCTAGTCTAGCAATTGTTTCATATTTATGAGGGAAATTATATGAAATAAATATTTTTTTAAGAACCCTTTAGTAGATGGCTTCCTACTTGGGATAGAATCAACCAATATATTTTAGGGTAGAGAGCTGAGCCACAAGAGCAAAGGTACCATACATCATGCATTTCTCCCAAAGATGAATAAAAAGGCCCCAATTCAGAAAGCCTTTAAGCATGTTCTTTAAGCCTATCCCTAATCATGAAAGCACCCTTCCTGAGTTGAGGAAAAAATAAGTAATTCTCTCTCAAATGTTACAGGAAATGGGGATTACTCCAAATGTTTGTAGACAAGCTTCTTTGGATAGATGTGATATCTTTTATTAGACCAACTAAACAACTGAAAAAATTGTTCTTTGCAGGCTTTTGGGCACAAACGACCGTCAGGCATAGAGAGAATCTACACCTGAAGCAGGCTGTTTGTGCCAGAAAGCTTGCAAAGAACAATTTTTCCAATTATTTAGTTGGTCTAATAAAAAAGATATCACATCTACCCAAAGAACCTTGTCTGCCTATGTCCTCAGACCAACACGGCTACAACCAACAACTCCAAATGTTTGTGCCACTCTGGTAGAATGGCACATGATCAGCTCCTGTTTACTAATCATAATACATTTAACAGAATATTCTAACTCAGGTACAAATCTATTCATACATATTTGCCATCCGTTACTTAACTGTGAAGAGGGTGACTTTTTGAGTAGCTCACATCGTAGTCTAAGCTCCTAGCACAGAGCTGGGAGAATTAAATCCTTAATTTGAGTCTGAAGAAATTGATATGTGTTTAAAACACGGCTGCTGCTACATGGAAGCTCAGGGGCATAGCCCACTGTTCTTCCCCGTTCAGTTTTATGCCCTGAAGTCCTTCTCTTACTCATAACTGTCCCTCCTTGTGATCCGTTCCGAAAGTCACCACACAGGTGTGTACAGTATACTGGCAAGGGTACTTTGCCATCTGCCCATTTTCTTCTGTTCAGAGAGCGATTTTGAGCCTTGAAAGTTGTCTATAAAACAGACTTGATACCATGATCTAAACTTTTTTTACATTAGCACTAGCTCTTACTGACAGTCAGTCCTGGGGTGGGACAAGTTTGTTTGGAATTAAAACTTGGCTCCATTTGAGCATTTCAGTAAAAGTCTGACATTTTTTATCAAGTATCTTGTTCTGTAGATGTCAGCTGCCATCATAATTATGTCCCAGTCGGTTAGATGAACTTTGTCTTTTATTTCACATCATTACCAATATGGTTTCTTAACAAGATGAAAACAGGCATGACAGTTCCTTTGTGCCATTCTCATGTAAAAACTAAGGAGCATGTGTTTTAAAATCTGCACAGGATTTGGGGAGTTGCAATTCTGACAGAGTATCCCTTCTTCAACATATGCCTGGCAGCTCTGTATACATTTTCTAGTTTGAATCAGCTGTGCTATGGACCTAATTCAAACCTGTGGACATGAATAGTCTCTTCCTCCACTTTTTTCAGGCACCCTCTTCTGATAGTAACTTCTTTCTCATTCTCAGATGTAGTCTCTGTTTCCTGTCATAAATGGCCCAGTTCTTATGGTGCTTATTCTAATGTTATGCTGGTGCATTGCTATTTACTTCATAGGAATTATTGCTGATATATACAGGGATAAGTTCTAGCAGACCCAGAAATCATAGGAATAGTAAGTGCTGTCACACAGAAAAGGATTACAGAGAAAAGTATGGAATGTCTCTTCTTTGGTTTCAACCCATTTCCATGTCACAATCCTATATGTAAGAGAAAGAGTTGCCACTATGAGGAGATAGAATATTTTGCTAATTTGTGTTTCTCTATCAAATGGCCTTCCCAGTTGCATGCATTTTCTGCAGGTTTGTTTCTTTCCTTGCTTCATAGTGAATGGGGACAAAAGCACCTAACTTATCCAAATACTATCCACTTACCTGAGACTGAATCATCTATTTCATTGCCTTTTCTATTCAGTTTAGAAACAGGAACACCCCGTTGATTTTTCTTAAGTTTCACCAGGGTTACACGAGCAATCGGTGGCAAATTTTTTAACTTGGGATAATAAAACGAGTTTGCTGGATGACTTGGAGAGGAACAAGTGATCTATGAAATTAAAAAAAAAAGAAGTTTAGAGAAATAGTGTTACCATGTTATTAGGAAGAAGAGAATTTTAAAACTAATTTTCATGTCTTATTAATACTTCTTGGCGAGTAACATTCATTCAGGGGTATTCAGCCCTTATGTACTCCAAACTCACAAACCAGCTAATTTCTTATCATTAACATAATCTCCTAGTCCAGGAGTAGGCAACCCCTGGCATGAGTGCCAGAGGGTGGCATGCAAAAGCATTTTGCTTGACACATGCGCCTCGGAGCAGATGGCAAGGAAGGGGGCATGGGCTGCGCTGGCACAACAAAGATCAAGCCCCTTGCAGTTCCCCAGCCACCCGTCCCTGGCATGCCAACATCTTACAAATGGAAGCTGCAGGTGTTTTTGGCACTGCACAAAAACAATGCCAACCCCTGCCCTAGTCCCTTGTGGAAAGGACTGAAGGATTGGCATTACCCAAGAAACAGTGGCACTTGTAAAGGAGGGAGGCAGAGGTTGAAGGAAGAGACCAGGGGAGTACAAGACTATCAACTGGAAATGGTGGGTGGTGCTATGCCTGATGGGGAACTTCTATACAGGAAGTCTGAAGAGCTGCATTTCCGGTTCTGTGCCCATTTTCCTGCTGCCACTAATACTACTTTGATCCAGGACTGTGAAGTTGTTGTTTGGGTGCTGACCATTTTACGGTGTGGGGTTGAGCTACTGTTCCTCCCTACCATTAAAATGCTTCCTGAAGAGAGTAGTATGAAGTAGATGGTGTGTAGAGTAGGCTAAGAAGAGGTGAAAAAAGAAGAGGTCAGTAGCAGCAGAGAAATGCTTGAGCAAAGCTGTCCTTCCTTTCCCAAACTGAGATTCCCTACCACAGATAAGTGTCTAGCACAACGAGTACACTGGGTCTTCCCTGCTTTATTTTATGAAAGCATGAAAACCAATTAAATATTATGTATAGGACTATGCAGTTCATCCGGTATAAGGGATCACCCACAAGAATTTTTGCTTCTCATATTTCCTAGACCATCACAACAACAAGCTCACCTCAACACCATTAAACATTTATTTGTTCTACAGCAATTATTTAAAAATGAGTGTACAAATGTATTATGATCCCAGATACAAAAATTAATTTAATGAAATGGCTTTGCAAAACAAATGCTAAGTGATATCACCATGGAGTTGCTACCTATGTCACAAGTCCAAATACAGCCCCAGAATTCCCAAATACTGAAATAATTTATTCAAGAAAAAATGTATATCCTGCAATTCCAAGACAAGTTTTACTTTAAGAAAAGAAATCATATATCATTTTGGTAGGGCATAATTCAGCATATAGAAGCAACAGATATGAACTTACCTCTGTAACAGTGTCCTGGGGAATAGTGGCAAAATTTGGTGAGGAAAATGTGAAGCCACTGTCGGTTCCAGCATCATATGGAAAAAGATCTACTGATACTTCTTCTTTCCACCGATTTCCTTCACATAGATTTAGACTGTCTATCCCCACAAACCAATCAGGGCTTGGCACAATTCGTACAACAAATGAAACCTATAGATTAAAATAAAAACTTAATTAAAAAAACTGACAAAGCATGTCTTGTCCTTGTGTCGTCAAGCCTGGGAGTCTCAGAATTGACCCCTTAGGTGACAGTGTTTAGGATCATACTTTTTTTTAGCGTTTCTAAAAGGAAATATGCCAGTGAGTTTTTTTAGTATTGAATTTGCTTAGAGTTCCTTAAACTGGTGGATTCTATTAGCAAGTCTTTGGCTTTCTTGTGTATTTGGCATTTTGCCTGTCACTGGTAGAAAATAAACCAGTCAGAGCCCCTTAAAATGAAAATGTAAAACACTTACTAACTGATGCCTTGAATGAACTTCTAATTCAGTAGATGTTTCTCCTGTACCAGTAGAAACAGCAGGAGCGGAGAAGATCCCATGTACACTTTGGATTCTTTCCCCAGCTTCCTCTATTTCCTTCATTAAAACCCATGCTTCACCTTTTTCAGCAAAATCACGTATGCCATTGCTGGCATATTCATTCTTTTTCCACATGTTGTAGTCAGAACTATGGGTGACACCTAATGAAGGGAATACATTGTGCACTGTAAAAGTCTGCTTTAGATTGTCTTAATTCCTGCAGTTTTTCTGTTTTTATTCTGAGGTGGAACAATATGCGTATCAACATTCAGAATATGCTAAAATATTTAACCTATTACTGTTTACTTCGGCTGTAGCCAATTGGAAACAGAAGTCAACTGGAAACAGCTGTAGATTTTTGTAAGCGTTCTGGATACGGCAAGTCCTGTAAATTATGTTTTATTTCTAAAGCTGCTTTAGTTCTTACTTATCCTTTATTAAAAGAAAATATGAACAAAAATTCAATGTCTATTTTTACTTACCTAGCACTGATGACCACTGGGCTGGAGGCCTATACAGGGGATACTGCTTAGGGAAAGCAGTCTGACTCCATTTCCCTGTAAAGACTACGCTGTATTTAGCAAGCTCCTCTGCTGTGCAAATAGACTCATCACCCACAGGCAGACAGCTGGCACAGCCCAGAATTGTTAAAAGCAGTGTCCAGATAACTTTACAGGAGCTGTAGACAAGCATCAGCTTTTCCATTTCCTTACACATGGAAAGAAGAAATATGTTAGCCTTATTAGTCACTATAGATTCAAAACCGAGTAACTATAACCAATGAAATTTAAGACAGCATAGGTTTTGAGCAAAAAACAAAATACACATCTAAAACATTAAAAAACTTATTGCTCCCAAGAACATTATTATAAAATTTCCAGATTTGAAGTTTCCATACAGTATGCTACAAATCTGTAATTCTACCTCCTACAAGTGTTTCTAATGGGAAAAAATAAAAATAAGTCGAACTTGTTCACGGTAATACATTTGAAGAAATCTGTTTCTTATTTTCTTTTAAAATCTTATTAGAATCACATCTTGAATTAATTAGACTAGCAAATGTTTCTGTGGAAAACATTAATGGTATATTTATTCTTTTAAAGATTAAATTGCATGTGACTTTGCCAAGAGACATGATTTATTTTAAATTTGTGTTCTAAAAATTCTGCTTCATGGCACAACATTTAAAGTCAAATACTTTTCAAACTTAATTAATTGCTTTGCTGTCACATTTTGTACAAAAAACATTTGAAAATTAACATAGTCATTGCAAATACTCTTGCATCAGACTGTTAAACTCAAGCAGTTGCTTAAAATAATAACTTTTAAAACTTGCTTTTACATGCTTTTGTCCTTTGAGAAAAATTTGTGAACATATTTGAAACACTAATAGCTGTATAATACATTCATTTATTAAAAGAGTTGTGAATACTCACTAAATATTTCCTCTGGAGCACTGATAGGATAAGAGCACCTGCTTTTGCTGGCAGCTGAGCTGTTCTGCAAGAGGACAGTAGGAGTCTTGCTATTTATGCCTGAAGAGGGTCCCTTTGGTCCAACAATTATTGTAACATTTAGACTTTCCAATTTAAAAAAACGCATGTCATACTCTTGCTTACAGTTTTTGGATGCACTGTCGGAGTCTCTGTATGCCAGTTGGTTCAGGCTCTTTTTAGGAAACTGTGATGCCAAGTAGGCAAAGCGTGCTTTTTAGAAGTACCTTAGCTTATTACCAAGTTTTGTGGTAACTGTACTTTGGTCTTATTAATGCCTTTAAGCAACACAAATAAATGGGTTCCAACACTGAAGTAGCTTTGGTGGATCTGCTTTGAATGAAAAGCATGTTTTCTTGTAAGTTTTATTGTCTGACAGATGCTGCCTCCAAACATTTAGAGAGATCTCTCACTGTTATACAGCATATGTGCATTTTCAACTAAGAAGGTAGAAGCAGCTAAGGAAGTCAAGAGAAAGAAAGTAAAAATAGGAAGTCACACACACTCACCCAGATCGTGTCTCCGAGAAATATGAATTAATTTTAAACAGTACAGTGTATGTGTTTGCATTCTACAGTCCTGTACACTGTATAATGAAAGGGCTCTGTAACTTTGTGGTTTATTTGGAAATAGTGGGTTTTGGAAACTGAGATTTTTTTTAGCTCTTTGCTCTTCAGAGTAAAAATGGTAGGTAAAATCTTTTTAATAGAGTTAAATGTATTTTGTAGTAAAGTAGATATATTCGCATCACTAGAAGTATTTTTTTTTCATATTTTTTTGTGAACAGATATATTGTGGTGCATTTTAATTCTTTTCCCACAACCTTTCCAAATGCCCATAGGGAAAGACGGCTTTGTGGCATGTCAGTAAAGTTAACAAAACCTCGTGTGGCTGATCAAGAAAGGGAGTTCAAGAGTCAAGAATACAACATGAAGAATGTCTTGTGAAGAGTCCCTCCTATTTAGATTCTGGGATTTTCTACCCAAGCATTTTCACTGATCGTGAATGTAATGTTATAGTAAGAGGAAGAAGTAAGCAATTTTATGGTCGTAACCTCCCCAACCACTATAAAGACACATGTTGTGCTCTGCATCTACATTCCAGGAAGAGCTGGAAGACAGCAAGCTTTGACTTAATGGTGCTCCTAAACAAAGGACAGGCTGTCCCTCCCACAGAAAATCCACAGAAGAGGGCACGCTAGGAAAAAAGATCTATCTGGATAGATTTAAGGAATATCACTGGACTCTAGCGTGCTATGTGCATGCCCATTCACTTTCCTCCACCCTCTTGTAGCAACTTTGGCTGCTCTCCAGGAATATAGATGCTACCATGTGGATGGACTTTGATGAAAAGTTAACACATGTGAACATTTTTTTCAGTTTATCACGAAGTCCATTTGGGAATGATAAATGCATCACACAACTCTCTTCCTTCACATGTAGGCTTACCATTGATGGCAAGCGTCTCAGAGGAAACTTCCACATGAGAACTGCAGACACCAATGGGAAAGCTTCCAGCTACCATTTAAACCTCTTCTAGACTGGGATTTTCATTAAAGGATGCCATTAAGTCAATATTTTAGCCATGTTTTTTTGTTTGTGTCAGTGTTTGTTACCTTCACAGTTACTGAGTTAAACCTTCAAATGCCAAACCATACTATTATGTTTCCAGGGGTTACTTTAGAATAAAACAAAGCAATTAGGGCTGGATCCAGCACATTTAGTTTTTCAAGCTACATGGCAGACTCTCTCATTCCAAGGAAAAATGGGCCTCAAGACTAACACTAAAGCCAAGACATACCCCCAAACCAACTACACAACCCTAGTACTATGACTGCAAGTCACGAATGTAGAAGCAGAGTGCAGTGTGCATCTTTATAATGGTTTGGGAGGTTGCTACCAGAAAATCGCTTGCTTCTCTCTCTTACTATAACTAGGAAGAGAACATCACTCTGTTCCCTGTGCTTCATGATTCCCATTTCTTGGGACTATCAAACATTTTTCCTCCAAAATCTGCAGGGAAAGGTAGATAATCCAGTCCTAGATCTACTGCTCTGCTCTCTGGCCATTGTGAAAGTCAGAGCACAACTGAGACAGTTTTTGGGGGGAATATATCAAATGAGCTTGTTGTTGGAAAGAGTTGTAAGGAGACTCCTCGTGTGCTAGAGAGAGTTGTAAGTGGATCCCTTCCAGTAGCATAACTAGGGGTAGGTGAGAGGGGTATCTGCTCTCAGTGCCAAGTTGGAGAGAGGCCAGTTTTTACCTCCCATCCCCATGGAGTGCACGCTCCAGCAGGATACCCATGCTGGGAACTCCAAACCAATTCCTTGCTGCTGTTTTAATAGCAACAGTGGGGGCAAGGAAAGCATGTGGCAGCAGCAGACATCACTCAGTCAGGGACTACTTAGGAGTTCCCAGCATGGGTAATGCCCCCAACCCTGGCAATCTCAAAACTGCATGTGCCCCCAACTCCCCTGCAGGGTTTGCCCCAGGTGCCAGTTCTGCTTGTTATGCCATTGACTCCTTTCCATTATTTTCCATCTCCCCAACACTCTACTTTGCAGAGCATGCCTGGTAATTACTAGGCATACTTAAGTTTCTGCCTTGAGCCAACATGTGCTATGAAGGAGACTGACAGAAGAGTTAAATTCTTCAGGACTTATGATTCCTTTATGACTCCCGTTAGCATTGCTGTATAGTGAAAGCATCACCCAAACAAAAATAGAGCTTCTTCAAATAGTGATGCCTTAACGGTTTTCTCTGTAGCTGAAGAAAACATAGGAAAATTCATCCAGCATTAGGTTGTCAGGAGAGTCTACTGACTTGGAGTCTTGGTCTCATTTCTCTGGATGCAAATCAGGCTAGGCAAAATCACTCTCTATCATCTTGTAGGTGTAGCTCAAAACACCTAATTCAGTATACCACAGTGGCAGAGAGAGGTAGATGTCCACTCAGTGAATTACTGTTCGTGGCTGGAAAACCACATGTAGCAAGTTTCTGTGGCTCAGCAGCTGGGGAAGAAAATTTCTGTGAGGTAACAGCCTATGCTTGCATTCCTTCTTTGGCTTTTATGTCCAATCAAAGAAAATCTGAAACCACATGGAAAACTTAAAAAAAATAATCTCCCATTTAGAAATCCTTTTGCCTTTACATAGTATTTTGTTGTGGATTTTTCCATCCCTCTTTTGCATAAAAATATTGTTTTAACCAATGTCTCTTCAAGCAAAAGGAAGGAAGGGACGATTAAGCCTAAGGAACACAAGTTCCCTAAGGTGCTTCACTTTGGAGCGGCTTTATCTGATACCTCATTAGATGACAGTTAATTTGTCACATGATTGGCCACTTCTAAAGCACTCTGCAGCCTCCCATGTGTGTCACGCATGGCTGTAGAGCATTTTCAGGGGGCAGATCACACAACAAAGGTAACTTCTGTCTGCACACATTAACTGTAACACGACAGTTAGTCCCTGTAAAATGGAACAGCCAGCCCTGTTGAGAGCCCAGCTGCACGTATTCGGATAATGAGGGAGTCTCTCGGGGAAGGTTTGAAACCCCAGGGCAGAGAGCACAAAGGTGGCAAATGGTGAGGGGACAGTTTGCAAGCAGGAGGCCATCTGGGAACAAAACAAGTTTGCTACCAAGGAGGAGCCAGGCTGCTGTGCTGGGGTCAGAGCCAAAGGGCTCCCTCCTAATTCCCAGAATAGGGCAGAAGGGTTCGGTTTTATTTATTTGTTGGTCAAAGACTGTGCTTAGGACTGATTGAAGAGCTCCTCAGGGAGCAAAACCCTGAGGTTTCTGCAGGCAAGGCAACCCATTTACAGTAACTAATATCATGTCAATTCTTTAATGTTCAATATAAATATGACAAAATGTTTGGTGGGACCAATTTAAGGCCACTTCTTCCCTTAGTTATACAGCTGCAGAGAACATCAAACGGGAGCATGCCCACCTCTCATCAATGGGAGCTGAATCTATGTCACTGAAGGCATAATTGTGCCCTGTAGATGGTAAGCAACATGACTGACAAAATTAGCTATGACTACTCTGCTACATTATGAAAATAAGGGAAGAGAGATTAAATTTATGTTGCTATTTTTCAGGTTAGTTTTCCTGCAAGTGTCCAACAGCAATAGCACCAGGAGCCTGTGTATGCATTTTTACCCATATTCCTGAATTATTGCCACATATTAAAGATTTACAAAAACAATCTCAATTTTGCTGCTAAAAAATGTGTGCTTGTATCCTACAACATATGCAAGCTGTTTTAATAAGACTATAAATATCTTACCTTTCTTTGTCTTCTAACAGAAACATAAAATTGTATTACTTAAGAGGGATTATATGCCCATACCTTTTCTTGAAGTTACCATGGATACACATACTATTATGGATACTCAACAATGCTGAAAGCTTTATATTGAATCTGAGTCCTTCCAGTTTAAGTTGTAAAACCTCAATAACAGTGTGGTAAGTATCAGAATATTTTTATTATAAAAAATGATTGGGTAGTATTTGGGCCTGCTGTGAAGCACAGAGTTTAAAAAGAAGAATGAAGAGTTTCCCCACAACTGAACGCTGGAGCAGGAGAGAGGGTAGCCAAGTCATTTTGTGTACATGGGCAAATTATTTTGTGAATGATTGTGAAGGGGGCTCCTCTTGCTAAGTAATGACTGTTAAATTTCCACACCCCTGGACTTCATAAAAAAACCTTCGTCTCACCTTGGTATTTGCAAATACCAAATACTCAGCTATATAGCTTAGAGAACATCAAATGGGAGCATGTTCAACTTTGCAGCAGTCACCTTGATCAACAAACAGCATCAGTCCCTTAGAGCATGTCTTAAGCATCAACCATCAGGCTTCATCCAGAGACATGACATTTTTCTAGGAGAATTTGTAACAGGAAACTGGGGCAGGATTTCCTGTTGTCTTTCTAGACAACCAGAACTTGGTGGTGATGGAAAGGGCAGTTTTTCCATTGAATTCATCATTCTGGCAATCATGGCTCTGGGAGCAGAGCCAGCCTTCGCGACATGGCCGTTAATCTGTGGAGTGACTGCTCCATAATGTTGATGCAATCAACTGTATAACAAGCATGACCTAGCAGACCTCTGAACTCAGTTGGACATTTAGATGATCTGAAGACTAAGGTTAAAGCTTACAGAGCTGAGTCAGTCACCTATGGGGCACTTGTGCCATGACTTTAAATATGCTTTGTTTGAATAATTACAGAAAGAACAGTATTCTGTACAGTTCACTAAAAACAGAAAAAACACTTGGCTAGAATTCAGGTGGTATTGCACTATAACCTGGATAAAATATTCTGGATCTGGGTAGAATATTCTCAAAATACTGTACATGCAGACAATGGAAAATGGGTCTAAAGATGAAATCATTACTTCACATCCCTCATCCCTAGGTAGGTCTAAGCAAACAGTTTGGTATAAAAACCCTTATATGCATTTCAATATGGTAGCTTTCAAGTTCAATGAACCTTCATGAAGAGGTTAATTGGTTGGAGTTTCAGCTGCATCATTTTGCATTTTTAAAGAGTATCATTTTCTTTGTTTGGTTTTCATGCCTCTTCTCACATGCGCTTGCTAATGGCTTTTCCGTCCTTTCTAATCCTCGTACGTTGTTAAATTTGCTAGCTGAGTTTAAGGCAGAAATATAATTTCATAAAGTGCATGAAAAATAAGACACTGAAAAAGAGTCTGAAGTAAAATGACTCTCTGGTTAGAGATATCTGAGGTAGAAATAATACAATGAATCATCTAGATAAAACTTGCTGCAGTTAAGATATTTTTGTAAGAAATATGTTTCATCTTCCAGAAATGTCAGTGTTGACTTGGAGAGCGGCTTTAGGGAGATTTTTCTTTTTTTGTTTGTTTTTTGGCCACTGAACTTCTGTCACAGAGATATTGGGGCATTTTATAACACTACCAACGGAATTAAATATGCAATTAAGTAAAAAATTTTACTTCCTAAATTTAATTTAGTATTAGCTATTAGGGCTGTGCACTGGGGGCGGGAGTCAGCCCAACTGGGCTGACTTCCGCCTCCAGCGCAATCTAGCACTGGGGATGGAGCATTAGCCCAACTGGGCTGACTCCCTGCGCTGTCAGATCTTGCGCTAGGGATGGGAAGTCAGCCCAGCTGGACTGACTTCCCAGCCCCAACCCCAGGCCCCAGTTCTATGGTCGAAACATTTGTTTTGAAATGTTTCGACTAGCCTCATTTTGTTTTGAGGCTATTTTGACAGCCTTTGTTTTGCTTTGATTTTGCTGTTTTGACCTTGAAATAAGTCGAAAAAGTGTTGAAATGAAATAGCCGGTGAAATTTTTGCACAGTCCTATTAGCTATAGGTACAAACAGGTACACCAGTTGTATCAATATCAAAGGATACAAGCTGTTAAAATGCAATTGTTACATCTGTGCCATTCTGTAGTGACACAAACATGGCAAAACATCTCCAACTTTATCCCAGCTTTATTTCGGTCAAATTAGGATAAATTAGGTGTCTTGTATTCTTACAGAATTATGCAGACATAACAGATCACAACAGCTAATGTGCACCCCTGAGCAGCAGCTCCCACACCCCACCTCACCCCACTTTTACAGTGGCTAAAACGTGTATTTGTCCATAATCCCTCTCTTATGTCTGTCCACTGTCTTTGGCAATGCTCCAAAGAGTACCAAATCATTTCAATACTTCTTATCTACTCATCACCATGGTGCACATTATCATCTCGTGTTTTACAAAATAATTAAATTGCTGCTGTCACATTTTTAAAAGAAAATCTTAAGTCTACCTACATAATAGATGGATTATTATAAACATCAAACCTGTATTTCATAATTTAATAAGGTACTGCAAAATATCAATTATCTCTTTCCTAGGCTGCATCATATATCCTGAGATCAAACCCATGCATTCAAAGCAGTGCTATTCAACATTGCCGCCATGTTTCTCCTGGACTCAAGCTCAATGTAAAATAAAAGGACAACCCTGAGTACAGGGGCTGAGCCACTAACAGAAAGTCCATGTATTTTTCCCAGTAGACCCATGGAGATTTGTGATAATGGTAACACAGCTGTAAACTATACTATTACATTTCTCTTAGGCCCCTTCCACATGGCAATTCCCCTGAAAAAAATGTTTGTGGGGGTTTCTTTCTCAGAGAATGGCATAGTTAGGGAGTCTGATGTGCCAAGGTGATATTAGGGCTTGATATCATTAGTGTCTCTTGAGAGAAGGCCACGAACTTTAGGAGGGTCTCAGAATCTGCTTTGTTTTCTGAGATGAATTTTGTTCTGTGCAGGTTATGATTTGTGGGAAATTTTATAAGGAAAATTTTGCAGACCATTCCTCATACTAGTACTCTCCCAAAGGTATTTCCATGGGAAAGGATGACAAGGGCACTTAAACATGCTGTAAGATCAATTCCTATTAAATCTATGTTCTTGAAAAGCAATATCCTACCATACTGGCATATTCTGCTGATGGAATATCCATCACTACTAAGACATTTAAAACCAAATGAAACAAAGCCTTGGAGCATATTCTATCAGGGGAATAATGAACACTACAAGAATCAGGAAACTTTGTATTTTGAAGGTTCATATTTGGAGGTGTAATGTGTCAGATATATATATATATATATCTGACATCCCAGCTTATTTTACATACACAGTAAATTTGGCCCAATCCAAATTGAGAAAGTTAGAAAATGCTGAACAAAGAGAGAGCAACTGAATAAGGCAGAGGATGAAATATAAATTCTGCAACATTAGATATTCGATAGCATGAGAAAACCTTAGAAGTAGTAAAGAACAGGAATAACTATAATATTTCATAAAAGAAAGTAAATTGAATTGTTTCTGATCTTATTCCAATATCTCAAAACTAAAACAAAGAACTCACACTTTTCCAGAAAGAATTTATTAAGGAAAATGTTCCAGCAGCCCTGTGATTCCCAATAAAACTCAAGGGAGGGGAGAACTCATTTTTTCTAGGTCATTACTTCTGTCAGGCATTTACTGCTGAAAGTGAAATCTGAAGAGAGAGAGAAAAAAAAACAATAAAAGCATGATTCTGAAAGAAAGAGGAAATAGGGACTCTCTTAAAAAGGTGGGCTGTATAATTCTTTGTAACTAAGTATTATATGACTGTGTATTTGTTAAGCATCAACAATCATGAGAGCTGATTTAATTCTGATTTTGATTTTAAAATAGGATTGTTTGTCTACTGCATGGAGAAGAATTGAATTCACCAAAAAGATTTGTTTATAATGAATTCTTCTGCACTATTTTACATATTAATTATAAGCTAAATGTAAATTGATGTTAACTCGAATTCTATAAACTCACATGGCTCAGTGCTGCTCTTTTCCCATGTGTTCTTCCTTCTGCATCATCCCTGAATCAATGTTAATTATGGTTCTAAGAGCTGGATCAGATCCTAAATTCAATTGCACCAGAAAAAATATAGTCTAACTACAGTAGACTTACTCCTGGATTACACTGGTATAATGGTGATCAGAATCTGACCCTCCTGCTTTTAAATGATATACAAAACTAGGTCCTGACTTCCTTGGCCGATAGAAATCCCATAGTCCTGACCAAATTTCAATTTGTCCTTCTCAGTTCCCCCTGAAGAATTCATTAAATAGAATATTTAACATTAAATAGTTCCTTACCTACCCTGTTGTGCAATGTTGCTGTGCACGGTTACACTGTTACTACATTTCTTTCTAAAGGTAACTTCCTTTGAAAGGTTGAGCAATCCTTACCATGGGTGTTGGGAAAACCTACCTAGCAAATGTTTGGAAACCACTTTGAAATCATTGAATGAAAAACATTACAAAAAAAACAGAGCAATATCTATGAGTTTTAGAGCTAAATCTCACTTCCCAAACTTCACTGCACTTCCCAAACTCTCCCTTCCTACATAGAGAATTTCTGATCCACAAGTGGCTTGCCACAGAGTGCAAAGACTAAACATTATTTCATTTTGTGTCACTAAATGGTACATAAGCAGCCATGTAAATCCAGTTTTTGGTACTTAACCCCATTTTGGGATACTATTTTGCTCTGAGGAGAAATAGATTCCTCTGCAGGTATACCAGATGGAAGCAAAAATGAAGAAGGTCTTCCCACATTTTAGCCCAATAAGCTAGTGGTTAGGTCATTTAACCAGGAAGTGGAAGACCCAGGTTCCAAGCCTCTGTTCCCAATATGGCAGGAACTTTCCCAGTACTGTATGTCCAATTAAACACAAGGTGTAATGGGCCAGCATCAATGGGCCACAAGGTGTAATGGGCCAGCATCAAGGGGAGGGATGGAGAGGACAGGGCTCTTGAATATAGGTCTCCTCCTCACTGGGCAAGTGTCTGAATCACTAAACTACTGGCCTAAAAGATGGGAGTGCTGCCCTTCTCCTCTAGCATTTAACACCTGTTGGCTGTGGTTTGTGCCTAGCAACAATTTTGGGATTGCCTGGCCTTGCATATGTCCCTGGCTGATTCTGTTTCCCCATGCAGCTCCCACCTGCAAAACAGAGCCCAAATGAATAGGGTTGTGCGAGGCTTCAGACAGAGCTTTGGATCCGGAGAAGCTTCGGACACTTCGGGGTCCAAAGCAGCATGTGCGGATTGAAGCGCTGGCTTCGTTAGGCTTGCCAAAGCGGGTTGGAGCTTCCAAAGTGCTTCAGAGCCACCTCGGAGATCTGGCCATAGGGTATAATGGGGAAAAAATAAAATATCTATAGCTTTGTTGTTTTTTGTCCAACTTGGATGAAATTTTCAGGTGTGGTAGACTCTGCAGAGAGCATGAAGTCTGACAAGTTTCAAGAACATAGGTTTAGGAGTTAGAGGGGAACTGAACCTCAAATTCTTGAAAGCCAAACTCATGTCGCGTCATGAGCAAAACTCATGTTACACCCCCTGTGGTGTAACACGTAGACGTGACAGAAGTTTGGCTTTCAAGAATTTGGGGCACAGTTCCCCCAAAACCCCTGAACTGATCTTCTTGAAACTTGGCTGTCTCTGTGGCATCACCAGGGGCCATCATCCCTGCAGTTTTCACACCCCTGTGGTGTAACACACAACCATGACATGAGTTTGGCTTTCAAGAATTTGGAGTATAGTTTCCCCCAAATCCATTCACTGATCTTCTTGAAACTTGGCAAATTTCATGCTCTCAGCAGAGGCTACCATCCCTGCATGTTTTATTCAAATCGAACAAAAAACAACAAAGTTATAGATATTTCATTGATTCCCCCATTATACCCTATGGCCGGCTCTCCAAGGTAGCTCCGAAGCTTCGGAGCCTCTTGGGCCAGATTGAGGCAGAAACCCAGTCCAAAGCTGTGGATCAGATCCCTGACATCTGATGAGGCCGGTTGGATCACTGCCGACTCACACAGGCCTACTAATGAACATGATTAGTACAGTTGCGCAGGCAATGCTGAATTGCAAACTGTGAGGAAGTGCCAAAAAACTGCAGTTACTTAACTACATGCATGGCACTTGGGTATTTAAAATGAGGCAGGATTTAGTCCTTACTATTTAATGAAAAATTGCTAAGGATGGGTGTGCACAAGAACTAGGGGGAAAGACTTGAGCTATAATTTGCTCTTCTCTTCCTCCGCTCTTCTCTACCCAACCATCTAGGTAGACCATAAAGGCTAGGGACAAATATTTAAAAAGCCTGAGCCTGAGCCTGAATTGATTCAATCTTTGCAGGTTAGTCTAACCTACCTAGTTTGAATCAGTTTGCAACTGCACTGACATTCTTCCTGGACTGAAGGCGGGGGGGATGCGGGGTGGGGGAGGTGGAGGGTTAGAGCATCCCTCTGTCTCTTTGACAGTGCTGAGATGAGGGGGTCATGGCCAGGCCCTGGCAGGTGTGACAGATAAAAAGTGTGCCTGTGTGATAAAGATGCTTCCTGAATGCTCTATGAAGATTAGATCAAGTGTTTTTCTGTATTTGTTTAGATATTAAGCTGTATGTTGTTGCTAAAAGCCTAATTAAAATTTAAGATGTAGTGAGGCCTTGTATAAAGTAAGGCCTAGTAAATTTAGCAATGCCTTGAAGTAGTAAGGCCCTGTGGCGTAGTTAAAATTACCTTATCAAAGGAATGCAAGGCTTGTACTGCTAATTGGTCAGTCTAAGGACAGTTGAAGTAAAAGGAATCTGAGTGGTTGTACATTATCAGAACCATTCAGAAGCTTTAAATTGGCTGGAATATCTGGAAACGATTCAGAAGGAAGATACAGCTCTGTGAAAAGGATTAGTTATCTGTTGCCTGGATCAGTGGGCCCGTGGACCTCGAGGAGCCCAAGGACTGCATTCCAGAGTCCTTCCTGGTACCCCTCAGACAGCGCTGTTCAGGGACGCCTGACTTTGCTGAACTTTGTGGAAAAAGAAGCTTGCTGTGTATCAGGCATCAGAGGGGACTGCCAATAAGTTGCCAATGCAAATTGCTTTTGTCTGTCATGGTTTGTCTTGTTACCACGCATAGTTGTGTTTTTGTTAAGTCAATAAATCTTTCTTACCTTTCTACCCCCGACCACACTCTCAATCCCGAACCCTCCACAGGCAGCTGGGACAGGCAGGAAACTATGATTAGGGAGGGGTGTAAACCCCCAGCATGCCTGCACCTTCCCAGGCTTTTCCATGCCATGCTCACTGCTCAAGGGGTGGGAGTGTTGCTAGCCCCCAGCCCCGGACTAGCACTCTGAGGGAAAGGGGGTGTGTGCAGTGCATGCATAAATCTCCCCTCCCTGCTTCTTCATACAGTCTGCAAACCTGACAGGTGAGGGAGCCAGCAGGGAGCTGATAACACAATGTTTATCAGCCCATCAAGACAACAAAAGCCTCTCTCATTAGTTCAAGGTCTTCTTAAGCAGCTTTTTCCAAGGAAGGAAGAAACAGAGGAGCATTACCAGCTGACCTGCTCATTAGGTCCAAAAAGCCCTAAGTGGACACTGTTCTGTCTGCCTGTCCCGGTGAAATGGGAGACACAAATACACCTCTCAGCATTAGCTAGCATACCACATGCCTAGGGTCCGTGGTGCTGGGGTCCGCACTGTGGGAGATGGCGGGGGAGGGGGAATCCCTGATGGAGCAGGAAGCTGCAGCTGGCAGAGAGAAGCCAGGCAGACTCTGCTGTGCCTGCAGTCTCCTTTGGAGCTCTGTGTCCCAGCCACCTGTGGAGGGTTCGGGATTGAGAGTATGGTCGGGGGTAGAAAGGTAAGCAAGGTTTATTGACTTAACAAAAACACAACTACGCATAGTAACAAGACAAACAATGACAGACAAGAACAATTCATGTCGGCAACTTATCAGCAGTCCCCCTCTGATGCCTGATGAACAACAAGTTTCTCTTTCCACAAAGTTTAGCAAAGTCAGGCGTCCCCAATCAGCGCTGTCTGAGAGGTACCAGGAAGAACCCTGGAGTTCAGTCCTTGGGCTCCTCAAGATCCATGGGCCCGCTGATCCAGGCCAGCAGCTAACTAATCCTTTTCACAGAGCTGTATCTTCCTTCAGAATGATTTCCGGATGTTTTAGCCCATTTATAGATTTTGAACGGTACTGATAACTTACAGCCACTCAGATTATTTTTTTTACTTCAATTGTCCTTAGACTGACCAATAGCAGTGCAAGACTTGCATTCTTTTTGATAAGGTTAATTTTAACTACGCCACACGGCCTTACTACTTCAAGGCCTTGCTAAATTTACTAGGTCTTACTTTATACAAGGCCTGACTACATCTTAAACTTTAATTAGGCTCTTAGCAATAACATATAGCTTAATATCTAAACAGATGACAGAAAAACACTTGGTCTAATCTTCATAGAGCCTTCAGCAAGCACCTTTATCACATAGACATAATTTTCAGCTGTCATGGCTCTGTCTAGGGAGCAGGGGGGTATGGCCAGCCCTGTTCTCTGGAGCAGACAACACAGCACAGCACAGCCAAGCCAAGGGTAGCAAAGCATGGGATGCTGGGGGACTCTGGTTTAACTTAAGCCAAGAAGGTGTCTGGGACAGACATTGCATAAACCAGTATAACCCAAATCATTAAGTCTGATACTGCATTCAACCAGGTTTATATTAATCAAGTTTCAGACATTTTGGTACTGGTTTATATAGACTGAATTAATGTTCTGTTAAAGGTTCAAACATGTTTTTGATCATGTAAACTGGTTTATGTGTAATGTCTATCCCTAGCCAATAAGTATCAAAATCCAAGGAATGTAATATGGCGTACCTTTGGTATTCAGCTGCATGTACAATAATGCCCAATGGCCAGCAAGTTGAAGTTTTGAGTTTAAAGGTATAACATTACACAATTAACACAGTTAACAACTAAATGAGTAGCCTAGTTTTAAGGAATACTGAAAACTCCAGCTCTGAAACTGAGGTGCTGGGAGCACAGGAAAAGTAGCACCAGGTATTTTGCTTTTTACTAAGGTACAAGTATCTTGAAGGGACAAATGCCATTTATTTTTACCTTCGGAACAAACACATCTTGCTGAAAAATATTCTGATAATATTTTAAAAACTAAACAATAAAATCAATGCCTCTATAGCACAGCATGAAAGATCTTAACCTTCTTCTTTAAGTGTGTGGAAAGTCTGCCTTTTTGGAGACTCCTTCCTCCTTGTAATAGGCTGGCTGTCACCACAAAATATTCCACTGAACTCATTCTCTTCTCTCTGCGTGTCCTACTTTTCCCTTTGGCTATTTTGAAAACTACGTCAGCACTTGCTTTCCCAGCTGCCCCAATTCAGAGGCCAATACCTTTAAACTGTATTAAGGCTGATTTTGGCAATTCTTTTGGCAAAGCATCTTTCAGCAGACTAGAAGCGAAAGTATCTTTACATTTTTTCCCCAACTACTCTTCTGGAGTGGTATAGCAGAAATACTAGGACACAAACACTGAAATAATCAGGTTCTACAGTTCCACAGACAACAGTATAATAATTTTTGCACTAATATCTATTCCAGCATTTAATGCAATGAAAAGACACAGTTACACGTCTTGGCAGCAAAGTAGCCCTTTCCTGGTTCTCAAGAAGTAGAGTCAGTTCTTAGAGCTTCCTGTATTAACTATGCTTCCTACAAGTTTGTTTGTTTTTTTGCCACAATACAATTAATTAAAGTGACATTTATGGCTGTGAAAGTAACAGTGCGCCAAATTCACTCAATCACAAATTAATTTATGTAGCTAAAACTTGATACGCTATGTCACACAGTTGAGCTTAGCACCACAAAAAGGCCCCTGTAATATGGAATTATTTACGTGCTTCCTTTGCCATACCTCTTGGTAGGTCCACCAACATTTGGAAGTCAAGCAGGCAGAATAAATCTAACTCACTCGTTGCAAACCAGTCTTTAGGTATCAGACAACTTTCCATCATCTGCAACCTCTTTGGATTTAGCACAAACTGGATTTACATAGGGATTAGAAACAGCAAAGTTGTAGGCAGCTTTGCAAAGTAGCAATGTGGGCCCAATTTCAACTTTCCTATAGGTAGATAAGATTTCAGATCCTACTCGCTCCATTGCATAACACAGCCTGTCATTCTGCGCATGTTCAGAAGATATTCACCCCAGCCATTTACTCTTTGTAACATTCCTACTAATCCAGGAAAGAGAATGAACCTTGCGTATGTTCCTGAAATGTTAATTGTAGGAAAAACATAATTAACAAGTTTCTGACACTGGAGGAGGAGGGTGGCCCTCCCACCTTCTAGCCCAATAACCTAGTGGTTGGGCAATTGTCCAGGAAGTTGAGGATCCAGTTTCCAGGCCCTGCATCCAGAAGGGGTGTGAACCTACATCTACTTCCCAGCAAAGTGCCCTAACCAGCAGACCATAAACTAGCAGGGCCAACGGACCTGTCCACTGAGCTTGTTGAAGCTTGTCCATTGGGCTGCCAAGAGAACAAGATACTATCTTATCTTGCAAACAACATACACCTTTCCCCCCTCAAAAAAATAGCTGCTAGAAATAGTATTGTGCATTATATGCAAGAAATACAGTAAGAGCAGTTTCTGCTGCTCACCAGGAAAAAATGAAAGTTAAATCTGCACATAATTCATAGAAAGCAGAACAATTAGCAGGCTCAGCTTCCTAGGTGCTGCTACTCAGTTAGTTATGGCAAGAAATAATCTTTTTTGTCTTCATTCTGCCTTTCATAAATAATGTGAGTATCTTATTCTGGGTGCATGCAGACATTTGGGGAGATTAGGGGGAGGTTAGATTGCATAATGGCCACCCAATCTAACTTAGTTTGCCCATGTGCAGACCTTACACTTACATTCCTAGTTAGGTCAATCTAAGTGTAAACTGCACAGAAGTTCCAGGAAGGTTAGATCAGTCAAAAAATCACTGTCCTGATCTAAGTTAACCCTGCCTCCAATGTAGTCTAATTTAGATCAGGTTGGCTATTTTTAGACTGACTTAACTGTCCTGAACTTCTGTACAGTTTCCAGCACAACCCCAGAGCTTGTAAAGCTCAGCTGCTGGCCCCTGCCCTGGGGCTGCACTTTTCCAAACCACCTCCCCACCCCCATTTCCCCAAGGCATAACTGTGTTGCACAACTCCAAAGTTGGCAACAAAAGCTCCCCACCTAACCCTGGAGGTGTCTCAACTCACTAGGTGCTTCCCAGTTTGAATGTAAAGTTCCTAGACACCTGCAGTTCTGTCTCTGTCCATGCCCAGAACTGCCCCAGGCTCAGCAGCTTAGCACCTGCCACCCATCTAAGACTAATCAGAAACTAGGATTGAAGCATCTTTGTATACAAGTCCCCTGATGCTTCAAGGACACCTGATACACGCTAACAGTTGCAGCCATTTAGTTTTAATGAAGTGCTGGTGCCCACCTTTTGCATGATAATCTAGTGATTAAAGCACTTATCAAGGAAATAGAACGCCAGGTGCCCACAATTTCCCCAGTGGACCTGGCTCTTAATCTGAGAGAAACCTTGAAGGGAAGTTTAGGTTAGATATTAGGAAGAATTTTCTCACTAGGAGGGTAGTAAAACACTGGATCAGGTTACCCAGAGAGGTGGTAGAAGCTCCATCCTTGGGAGTTTTCAAAACCTGGCCAGACAAAGCTTTGGCTGGGATGATCTAGTTGGGGCGGGTCCTGCTTTGAGCAGTTTGGGCTAGATGTGACCTCCTGAGGTCCCTTCCAGTCCTAATTTTCTCTGATTCTGTAAGATCCACCAAGATGTACATCTGATGTCAAAAAGTAACAGTGCTTCCTCTTTGTTTACCTTTCCCTAATCTGAAATGTGATTGAGGGAATCTAGGATACTGGCTGCAGAGGAGGATGGTTATTATTCATCTAGCTTTTCTACCGGTTTGTTGCAATGATTGGAAACTAGACAAGGTTCCTGGCACTGTGCCGTCTTTTCTTTAATTCTGGCCAGAGTTCTGCACGTTTGAAAGTAGCAGGCAGATTTCTCTATTTGTCTAAAGTATACCTTAGTCCCCATCATCATACATGTAAATACACTTATCCTCACAGTTTACCTGTGAGGAAGTACTTGAGTCCCATTTTACTAATATGGAACTGAATCGTAGACACTAATGACCAGATTCATAAAAGTATTTACACACCAAACTCTCATTAACTTTAAGTAAGAATTAATTGTCTAAATACTTTTCAGCGTCTTACCTAAGTTCACATGGGAAGTCTTTGCCAAAACAGGTTCTTGAACCTAGATACCTCAGATCCTAGCCCCTCCTTGGTCCTTCCTCTCATTCCTTCCCTGTCCAAAAGCTGGTTGGCATGATAATAAGATGGCCCTATTATTAAAAGGGTGACAAAGCAATAATAAATGCCAAACTTGGAAAAGACTGGCCTTCAGCAACCTTTTTTTCCCCTCTCCTTGAGAAAGAAAGCAATCTGGCCCAGCACTAGGAAAAGAATGATAACACAGTTAATATAGCACCCAAATCTGGGAGCCTTCAAGAATTTAATGAAAGGATTTGTTTAAAACTTGGAAAAAATTAGATATGCCAAACTGACTAATTTTCTAGGAAATGTTTTAAGATTAAACAAAGTAAAATATGAGTTTAATTATCAATTATAAGGAAAGAGCATGCACTTTTTACTTTAAAATACATTTTTTATGAGACAGGACTAGTGTGGAATATTGGCTTTGAATCTTGTAAATCACACGACAGGCTACACTAATAAGGCAGATGGAAGGCATATTAACTACTGTACTTATCCTAAAAGGATATCTTAGGTGTTCTGTAGCTTTCAGAGAGTAATATACAATGCTAAAGGGAAACAAGAGTAAAATAATTTTTAAATCCCATCTCCCCTAATTCATTCATTCCGACTAGCAGGCTCCGGAGAGACTTATAATAATATCAGAAATCATCATGGCAATAACATCTGGAAAGTCTCTAGAAGCAGATTAATTTTCTAGAGTTGATGTAAGAGTATCTCCCAAGTTAGCCATAATATTTTGTGCAAGTCATCGTTAGTCCTAGTCTCTGCAGGAAAAGTATATTCAAATACTTGTAGAAAGCCAGGAGTTTATATTTAGCACTGGGAAGGTGTAGGTTAAAGAAAGCTTTCTATTAAGAGGTGTAATTAGAAAAATACAGACTTCTAGTAATGGCTACTGGGATCATAGCTGCAGGCTTACAAACAAAAAAACAAAAGGAAATTTATATTAAAAAGAGGGAAATTACTATTTTCTTTAAAAAATGATATTTTGTATTCATACACTGAAGAACTACACTATGCTTTTCATTTAAGTATTTCCAGCATCTGCTGTTTGTATCCTGAGTGTCTCAAATCCTGGCATGGTATTCTGGTGCATGAAAAGGTTATTAATGCAATGATGTGCACTCTTTTTTTATTCCAGCTATGCTTTGCTTTGTTGAACTCCCCTGAGTCGCTGCTAACATATATCCATTCTTTCAGTGTATCAACATAACAAATATGCCTAAAGAAGGGAGAGAAAAATAACGACACACATCCAGCTGCAGAGACCTCATGGTCAGCTGCTTGATTTTCAAAGGTGAAAGAAAAAGAGGCTCAATTATGTGCCTACATTATGAACTCGGCTGTTTGTGGAATGTATAACATTATAGGATGATGTAATATAAACCATTATTTAGGTTAAACAGCTTGGCTTGCTAACATGGTATCTCATATAAATGGATTACATACTCCTTGTAAGCTGTCAGAAAATTAGTGCGACAACATGCGTTAATTTGATAAAATGAAATAATAAACATTGTCAGCTAGCAAGACATGGGGTTTGCATTTCTTTAGGCATTCTCTCAGAGGCAGTTCTCCTCCAGTTATCTTGGGGCAAGATCCAGAAATGCACCTGAGGTGCCTCCAATTTAGTCTCCATAAAGCATAAAAACTGGGGGCGCCTATACACGTGCCCAATGCCTGCTCTGACGTGTTATAATTAGAACACATCAGATCAGACTTGAGTCTGCCTGAGCGTGCTAATTAGATACTCCAGCAGCCCTGGCATCACATGTATTCATTGTCCCCATACTTCAAAATGGTGTCAGGGGCGCTTTAACTAAAGCTCGTTGAATGAGCTTTAGTTAACGTGCCCCTGCCATTTTGAAACATGGGATGCTGAATACACAAAGTGCTGCAGGCACATTAATTAGAGTGACTCCTGAGAGCCTCTCTAATTAAAATGCCCCCATCCACACCCCTCTAATTAAAGTGCCCCCTTCGCACGTCTCAAGGTGGAAAACACCAGCTTTCACTCATTTTCTGACTATGGAAAAATAAATGACCCCAGTAGAATGTTTTTTGACACTGGATTCCTATTTGAAATGTTTGGGTTTATCTTGTGAATTGTGTATGTGTTTGCACACATAACAGTAGGGTGACCATACATTCCAGCTTAGCCAAGACAGTCCTGGACTTCAGAGGCCAGTCCCAGTTGGCCAGCAAAAATGAAAATGAGCATCCCAGTTGTGGGGCATCGGCCAGGGAGGTGGAGCAGCAGCAGCTGTGAAAGAGGAAGCCCCAGCAGGCAGCAAAATTGCTCTAATAGGTTAGTTTGATTAGTGGACTGACCATTAAAAAGGGGATTGTTAACATCTGTGAAGAAAACAATGGGCCATTAACGAGCCATTTACTCCTTTGGTGCCCGAATAGTAATATCAGTGGTGTCCTGCCTCCACCACTGCCTGCAGCAGCCCGGAGGGGCCGGCAGGGAGGGGGGGGCGGGCAGATCCCAGAGTCCTCTTCTGTGGGTAGGTGTCTAATTGAGCGGGCTCACTCTTTTAAATTTGCATTTAGAGGAGGAAGAGGAAGAGGAGGTCCTGCTGGTGCCATCCATCTTTTACATAATAGTTGAGCAGCTGGAGAACTCACACCAGGTGTGGAAGATTTGGGTTCTAGGCTCCCTTGATCCTAAAGGGATTCAGACCTCTATCTACCATTTCCCATTGGGCGAAAATGAGAAACACTTTTGGGAGCAAGAACTGGAATCCAGGTTTCCTCCCTCTCAGCTGAACATCTTTGGCCTAGAAATCTTTGAACAAGATTTTCAAAGATATTTAGCCACCTAAACACATAGGTAGGGATTCCAATGGGAGTTTGGTATCTAAAGTACTTAGGCACTATTTAAAATATCACTTGGCATCTCCTTTCATATTAAGTGCCTGATTGCTTCCTCATGGTGCCTCCATTCTACATCCTTAAAATGGATGCCCTACCCCACTGGGTATTGTAAGGATAATCAACTCAAAGATTTGGAGGCATACCCCCAGAATAATGGAGGCTATATACATAACTCAGACAGTTAAATTTTACTTTCACAAATCAAGGTTAAATGAAGGCCAAAGCTTTGCATACATGATTTGCAAATGCAGTTATGCTAATTATATGTACTAATTAGGTGATCAGCTGCAGGTCTGACTTTTGATAATAAGTCCTAATGTGACTTGCTAATCAATGGCACATCAGGGAATAGAACCTAGTATTTCCGACTTCTGGTCCTGTTCTCTAATCGCTAAACCAAACTATTTCCAAAATGCAGCCCTACATTTCAAAGGGTTCTCTCTTTGCTGACCATTATACTCTGTGTTGTCAGAACATTTTTTTTAACAGCTTCATAAACTTCTAATGCCAGAAGGGACCACTGTGATCATTTATTCTAACTCCTACATAACATAGGCCATAGAATTTCACACTGATGCCTGTAGCAAAGGAATTTTTTCTTCCCTACTCCATTTAGTGAACACTATCAAATTCAATAATTTGTGGTTGAATTACAGAATATCTTTTCAAATGACGTACATCTTAATCTAATGACTCAAAGTGATGATAAATTTGTTACTTTCTTGGTAAGCAGTTTCAATTATGAGTTACCCTCATTATATTATGATGCTTAAGAAAGAGGTCAAGTTAACACTACTAAAAGAAAGTCTCTGAATTCCATTTTGAACACTATAACTTCAGCTTCCAACCACTTGATCTTACTATGTCTTTATCTACTAGACTACACAACACACAATATCAGAATTTATTGTTGTAGTACAAGGGAGAAGATGAGAGAGAACAACCCCCATGTGAAAGCTGTTAGCTGCATTTTTTAATACCCTGCTGGAACATGCTCAGACACTAGGCTGATAAGGGCAGTATAGGAACCAGAATGCAGTAGAGTACTATACAATACAATATATTATAATGCAATAAAAGACAATACAATATTACTATCCTAGCTTTACCTATTGCTCTCCGGTTACCTACTTTATTGACCAATATATTTCAGGTAACATATTTTTAAAACATGTTTAAAAATAAGAGGATTTTGTAAGAAAACTTAAAATGTGCTAAAAGCACAGTTTTTAAAATGGACAATCCCTCTATTTTAACAGCTCAAAACCACTGAAAAAATACAAGTCAATGTAAATTTCATTCTGCAACACAGTGTGTGGCTGTCAGCTGCTTCTTTGGTTTTCGCGAACACATCATAAAATCATCTTAACAACTGGGATTCCCAGCAATTAGCCTACTGGAGTAAATACAGCTGTCAAAACTAAATGGTATATGATGGAGATTTTCATAGCCAGTAAATTATTAACCCACCAATGGATGATGTGTTAGAATTAATAAAATAGAAGAAGTATGGTGTTGAAACTGTAAAAATAATATCCAGTGTGGGATGAATTTGAAGTAGTATGGAGAATTAAACTTTTTTTGTGACGGCTTTTACATTTACAGGTTGTATATAAAGATGATACTGTTTAACATGAACCCCGGGTGCCCTCAGAGGTTGGGGGGGGGCATGGCGACCGCCCACAGGAAGCAGTGGCAGTGGCAGCAGTGGAGGTGTGGTGGCAGCAAGTGGGGAGTTCCCACAGGCAGCCACGGCGGTGTTGGAAGTGGGGGTGGTGGCGAGTGCTGACCAGAAGTCAGTGACCACCTGCAGATGCTGCCAGCTGTGTTGGCACCAGCAAGCGGTGATCAGGGACCGCCTGCAGATGCAGTGTCGGCAGTGTAGGGGGTGGCGAGCAGTGACCGCCTGCAGATGCCTGCCGCAGCGTCAGCAGCACTTTTTGCAGAGGGTGCATGTGCACCCCCTACACATCACTAATGCTGCTTAAAAATATTCCTATTAAACTGGAGACTTGGGAATTCAACATACAGAAGAGACAAAAAAAAGCTGTTTCCTTCTCTGTGTACAATACTGTAATATGTATCATTCATAGGCCATACTACAAAAAAAAAAAAATAAAAAATCAAAAACTGTGAGACAGTCCAGCTTTTGGGTACAGTATTTTGTTGATAAAAATACCAAGGTTATTAATAATGATACATAAAAACAATAAACATAAATTCAGTGGATTGTAGCACAGCTATGATTGTGTGTCTATTTCTCATGTAAAGCACAGCTTTACCTTAAGGGGGAAAAACAGTAAGATGTTTCTCATTAGAAAACCACATGGTCATTGCCACAGCTGCAGCTCTGGCTTCATTTCAGAGCTTGAACTCCCAAGGGTCACAGTACAGAATAGTTATAGCTAGCATAGCACAAAAGTTATCACCTCCTAAATACAAACTGGAATATCTCGACAGGAAGAAAAATAAGTTTGGTTTCTTCACTAGTAGAGAACCTTTACTGGAGCAAAACTAAATAGAATAGTATATACTTAAACCACTGTTAAACAGACCAAATTAAAAAACCAAAATAGAACTTTTCAATAACTTTGAAAATCTCTGAATTTCCATTCATTCCTATAGCAGGGTGCATTTTACATTCATCAGTCTATCTAATTTCCACCGGGGGATCTAACATGATTACATATTTTATCAGCAAAATGTCAGCTCCTACTGAGAAATGGTTACAAATATTTAGTTCTTTTGAATATATAGATTATACACACACATAGCCTTATGTTTCCCATATGAAAAATGGTGGAATCAACATTATAAGTTATAGACCCATATAATAAACTGCATTTATCATGAACTTTTAACCTCACCTGCACTTTTCCTACTTATTCCTTCTGGGAGTACTAGGAACATAAGCAGCTTTCAGACAGTAGAAAACCTCCGTTGGTGGAGAGTCCCATGGGGCTAAACTTGAAAGTGATTTGCAAAGGAAAAATAACTGGCTCCCAACCACCACCACCCCTCCTGCTGTTGTAACACATAAAAGAGCTTGAAAGATATTTGTGCTTCTTTTTCACACCTAAAGAAGCTTCCCTCTTTCATGCCATATCTGTCCATGGATGCAGGCTGTAGTCAAGAACTAGTCTCCTCAAGCATAATGGAACTTTTCAACCACAATGGTAAATTAGTTTATGTTTTCAGGTGCTAGTCCAAGACTAATTACCACAGGAAAGGAGGGTTCATAAACCTCCTCTGCTTTCTGCTTCTAGCGGCAAGGTGTGATTTTTTAGCCTTTCTTTCCCTAACAGATTTATGAACTAACATGGAAATTGAATAAATAAATAAAGGCATGATATGCTCATGCAATGAGAAAAAGAAGGAAATCACTGGACCAATATTAGTCATATGACTTCATTCATTACCAGAAGGTGCTCAGTTACTATCATGATGTGTGTGGGGAGGGGTGGGGGTGAAGTGCGTGTGCGCGTGTGTGTGTGAAGCAGTGATTTTCAATCAGGGTGCAGTGGCTCACTAGGGTGCCTTGACATCCTTTCAAGGGAGCTGACAGGTGCCATGCAATGTTAGCACTGTTAGCTGGGCACATATGATTCACAAGATAAATGCAGAGATTGAAATAGGAATCCAGAGTGTTATAAACCCTCTGACCTGTTGCGGTCTCTCTGGCTAAGTACAGGCATTCAGAAGGTCTAAGCCAGAATAGATTCAATCTTTGCATGTTAGTCTAAACTGCATAGATTGAACCAATAAGCAGATGAACAGACATTCACTTTTGATTCTAGAAATGCAGCCACATGCCTGCAATGGCCCAGGCCAGAAGCTGGAGGGTGCTAGAGCCCACCTCCCTGCTCTGCTGGAGCAGACAGATTGCATCTGGAGGGGACCTGGGACAGAAGTTCAATAAACCAATTTACCTAAATCAGTCAAGTCTGGTATTACATCCATCCAGATTTATCTTAAACCAGTTTCGGCCATTTTGAAGGCAGTCTATAGTGCGCTGAATTTCTGTTGTGTTAGAGATTTGACCTGGTTTCTCATAATTTATACCAGTTTATGTGTAATTTCTGTCCTTATCCTTAGTGAAAAGATGACTTATCATGGGACAAAAATTGGAACATGGAGGGGAGTCTTAGTTACATTATTTAAAACTGCTTTTTATTTAGTAAAAATACCTATATAATTCCAATGCTTAATTAACATTTAGGGCTGCTTGCAGATGTTAAAACAAAAAACAAACAAAAAACAAACACAAAAAACGTCCTTTACCAAAAGAAACAACACATTACTTCAAGCTGGCTCCACAGCATCTGTATAGATCAGACCCTTCAGCAGGGCCTTTTGGCACTTTTATTTACAGCTCAGTCAACCTGCTATCAGATAAAAGCACCAAAAAAGCCCCCTAAAGTGCCTGATCTATACAGATGTCCAGCAAGCTGGGTCCAACTAACATACTGCCTCTTTTTGCCATTTTGTGCTGGGCTCGACATGGGAGAGCACAGTTTCTAAAGTAAATTGCCATTTTTTTTTTATGTCTGCAAGCAACCTAGGGGAAGATATGCTTGTTAAAGATTCATTATCCCTATTTTTCAATCACAGTGTGAGAACTAGCTGTAGATATCAGACATTGTGCAGATCCTCCAGCCAAACCAGGAAAGACCAGTATTTGATATTTCTAGTATTTTTCCAATTAAAAATGAACAAAAAATATTTTAATGTAAAAAAAATCTTTACTGTAATGTAAGACAAAAATGAATGTATACAGTATAATGCAATAAGGTAATGTAACTGTAATATGATAATATAAATATTTTAATGTAAAATATGTATTGTATATCTAAAACCATTTTAATGTAATATAAAAATATGTTATTATAAAAATATAACAAAGGTATGAGCCCATTTTAAAATAAATCCTCTGTAAGACACCTGCTAAACTGCCTTCTCTCAATTAAAAACCTCAGAAGAAGCAACAATAATTCTAGAAGTAAATTAAATAGTTCAATATTGGTGGTATCAGCTGACTCGGGCCAATTAGTTACCAAATTATGCACATGTAGTTAGTCACAACACCAGATGGGATATTTCCTTTCTCAGTCCACTATAGTACTACATGAACCATTTAAGGGGAGCATCTGCTGATGGTTATTGGAAGTGCTGACTTTGGAGTGAGTGACTCAGCCATACAGGGCTCATCTACACATCGCAATATGGTGATGTAGCTATGGCACTGTGATTTAGTACTTCCTTGTGGAAGTACTAAAGCATGGTGCAGTATGGGCAGTTTCTGCGTGGTGCATAGGTAGATTTCATGGCTACGTCACCATAGTGGCTCGCTATACCCAGCGAGTGCATTGCTATGGCGACACACATGATCGCTATGTTGCTGTAGCATGCAATATGGTGACATAGCGTGTCACTACATCACTGTAGGGCAACGGGTAGACGTACCCAGAATAAACAGAAGTAGCACAGGTCCACCTCCCCTCAGGGCTCTGTGCAAAGGTTTAGTTTCATGCCCCTACACTTTGCTAGACAACTAGAGTAAAACAGGATTTTAATGCAACACAAGGCCCTAACTAGCTTTCTGCCCCAGGCAATTACATAACTTTAACTGCCCTAATATCTTCCCAGAGCAAACATAGTAGGCTTCAGTAGAATAGCACATAAGCATGACAGTGATTGCAATGACAAACCTGTACTAGATGACATAGGATCATAAAATATTAAAATAACTCTAAATAGCTCAAAACGATCAACTTTTTAAAGACATGTCTTGAGAAGCAAAACATTTCTATAGAATGATCCAGCAATTGATGCTGTATTTGCTGCTTTGTCTTCCCCTTTTCCATTTCTATAACCAGTTTTCAGGGTTGCCCACACTACCACCATAATACATTTTGTCCTGTTTTGCTAACACCTACAGGTTTGGTTCTTTATAAGATTGAATTAGTCATACCCAAGTTTGAGCCTCCTAAAACCATCAACAGATGCTCCTCCTGAATAAGCTGACGCTGTGCTATAATGGACTGACAAAGGAGATGCTACATCTGGTGTTATGACTAAGCACTTAGGCAGAACTTGGCAATTAAGAGACAGCAGGACAGAATCAGGTCTTCATTTCACTTGAAACAATTGTGTACACTGAACTAACTGAGATAAGAGCTTGGCCTAGAAAAAAGGAATTTCAAAGAATGTGAAATTACTCTTAGACAGTTGTAATGATTGTTGCCTTGTCAAATATAACCATAAGGAACATTCAAATTGGTCATACATCACTGCTTCTTATTTTAAATGCAAAAACAGCAGTGAGAAAGTGATCTTGTATAAGATGTTTGACCACTGAAATAGTTGACAGAATACTTTTAAAAGCCCAGTAGAAAATAGAAGGTGCAAAGAGAGAATGGAAGGGAAAGGATTTATTTGCAATCTCTTTCAGTTATTTCAAATAATGATGCCATGCTATTTCTTCCTTTTATTTCATTTGCTCCTTTATCAGTGTGTACAGTAATTTACTGCTGCATGAGTTTGTAGGAAAATATCACTGTTTTCCCTCTAAATATCTCCCAGTATGGTCTTTTTCTATAAATCCTGGGAGATTCCTAGTGATGGCATAACTGTTAACAACTACAGAAAGTGATATGGAAAAGCTCCATTTCTTCTGCATATTAAAATTACAGTTGTCAGCTTTTAGTGCCTCAGATGTCTTTTACCCCCGTAAAAGTTACAGAATGAGCTAAAGCTTTCCCTCCAGGTATCTCACCGGGATGCTGTGATGCACAGATTTACATCCAGCAAAGCTCTCTAAGAGTAAAATATCCTTTTAGACATACTTAATGCGTCATAATAACTGCAAATTTATTGTGTCAGGCATTAAGCATGTTCTCCTTCCTTTATGCCTAGAGCAAAGAGAAGACATCACCATTACCATAAGAATGTTACACTGTATGAACAGACACATATAATTTGTAGTGTGCACTTCAATCACTTCTGTTATTTTTTTACTGATGTAATTGTAAAATATGTTCCTTTTACAAGCATAAATGAGAAAGGAACAGATGGTGAGAGCTTAATTTAGAGTAATTTGTCCATTAAAATATGCTATGTTGCCAATGATTCTTCATTATAACTATATCTCATTACGAGGGATCTCTGCTTTGTTGGGATAGACTGAAAGGTATTGGGCCTTTAGGAAAAGTTTATAATCTTAGGAAATTAACTACAGAAAAGTTCATGACAGCAGCGTGCCTCTATATTTGATATCTGAGGGGAAAAAACAAGACAAACAAAAGACTAACCTAAGCTTTATTATCCTTTCTAGCTTCCCAAAGTTGCTAAACAGAAAGAATAGTCACATGGAGAAGCAAAGGTAACATAGCATGTAAAATTATCTCTGTAAAATTCTCAGAAACTATTGCTGACCCTTACATATTTTTCAGCAAGGAATAGTTGTTTTTTTAATATATAATATAATATAATTTATAATAAATGTTACAGTATAAAAAGTATAGGCTATTTAAAAGAACATATAAAATAGATTTGATTCGTTTTAGTTATTGTAACATTTTATACTTTTAGATATTAATGTAAGTTGTCTATGTCCCCAGTAAAGGTGTGGATGGCCTTTCGTGATATAACAATGAAGATGCAGGTTTTTTCTTTGTGTAAATATACCTTGCAATCTTAGCAATCTGCATTGAGACCAATGTTAGATAGTTATTAATGACCTGGGAAAAGGGACAAGCAATAAAGCAACATCATTTAGGTTAATGAAGACTAAAGAAGAATGTGAGGTACTGCAGAAAGGACCTAGCAAAGCTAATAAAAATGGCAGATGAAACTAAATGCTGATAAAGACACATATAAGAAAGAATAATTTAAATTGTTTCACCCCAGATATAGATGCCTAGGGTAATATGAATAGATAAGTGAACACATCTGCTCAAATGTTTATATAACATAGTGATCCCTAGCAGGATGTAGAGATGTAGATGGAATGGTACAGGAAAATAATACTAAGGATATTTTAATGTCTCTATATAAATTAGCAACCCTCCTCAGTTGGAGTAGTATGTTCAGAGCTGGTTACTGCATCTCAAAAAGAGAACGGCGGGGACAATGACTAAAGCCATGACAAAGGCTGCTGTATGATGACAACATTATGATTATTTAAATGTAGGGAGGATACAAATGCAATTGAAACACAAAAAAGATATTAAATAATTAATTGTTTAGAGAAGGCAAAGCTGGCAATCCTAATTATTTCCTCATATACTAGAACAAGGGTGTATGCAATAAATTAAAAGGTGATAAAGGGGGATACTGTTCCATTGCAGAACTCATTCCCATAAGATACCTCTGAGGCTAAAAGTTAGAAAGATTTGCAGTCGGATTAAACATTGTAAATATGCACATGATACTAAAAGAAGTTACACTAAAATTATACTAAAAATAGGATGATAGAAAAGTAGGACTAGAAGGGAGCTTACAAGGTCATCTAGTCCAGTCCCCTGCTCAAAGTAGGACCATAACAGCCAAATATAAAGGATATAGAATCCGTAGTATGTAAAACAGAGTATATTCACAAATTAGTCACTGAGAGGTAACAGAAGGCAGGAATTTACTGATCACCAGGCACTCTGCAGCACTTGCCTATTTAAATGTTTCTATTGTGCATTAGAAGAAAACTAAGCAACGGTAGTTGAGCCCCTGTGAGTCCTACGTTGCTCCCACTGATAGGATTGGCTCTTCAGAAAATGCAGTTAGAGTGTCTTTCTTTGAAAGCATAGCTTCTGGGGGAAGAGGCATTACTGGTGCCAGCCACATTTTACAAACCAGCCTAGTCCTTAGAACATGTCCCCAGAAAGTGGGAATTCCTCAGCCTGTGGGAATTCATACCCAGCTTTCTGTGACAATGTCCTACCCATGAAGCTCTAGGCAATTCTAAGTGGGAACTCTCTCCAGTCCCCTTTTGAAGCTAGGACACTGTGCGGAAAGAGTGAAGACTCTTTGGGCAGAGAGGCACATAAGAAGGAACCTAACTCTGCTCCTTGAACTGTTTACATTGTTGACATTAGGACAGTCTGTGATTCAAAACCAGAAATGATCTTGGCAGCAGGGACAAGAACTCAGCTATCTACCCTTCCAGGAAGTACCTTCATCATAGGTCCATGGGGTGAGGCTCCCCACCTTATTATCTTTCCAGACCCATAATACTTGCACTTTTTGCTGTCAGTATGGGTGGAGGATGCCCCCAACCTGTTGTATAGACGGCAGTTAAGGACTCTCCCGGGAGTTGGGAGATGTATGTTTAAGTCCCGTCAGACTGCAGAGAGCTGACAATACAAATCTCACACTTTTTCATTGGGTGCTCTAACCATTAGACTAGTGGTTCTCAATCTTTTTGGACTCGAAGCACCCCTCACTGGACTCAAGGCACCCTCACTGGGTGATCTGAGTGGCACCCAATTTCAAAAACTAATGTATATATTAGAGAGCTTACTTCCTTGTAGAGGGGCCGGGGAATGGGGGCTGGGGATCAGCCAGGCAGAGGCAAGCCTAAGTCTGTACTTACCTGCTTACATCCTCATACCTTGCTTATCTCCTCACATTTTCTGGCACCCTTCAAGGGATCTCACAGCATCCCAGTTGAGAATCACTGCATTAAGCTATTGTGCCAAAGGTGCAGCAACCATGGCATGTGTTTTTGATTACTGGTGCTGCACTTTATACTGAATTCAATGCTGTCAGTGTGCATTTGGTATCTACCTTCTGGGATGGGATACATAAGGAACAGCCCTGAGTTAGTCACCCCTGTAAGGTAAGGTGGAAGATAAAACATACCCCATGTTCAATGTTTCCTGTTGGTTAACTGTACTTGCCCCTGCCCAACTCAGTACCTAGGCACTTTGGTTCACGCTCTGAGGTTTTATTCTTTGAATTTTGGGGACTTATCACGGCTAACCTATCAGTTATATTCAGGAGCTCCTGGTCAGAGTTTCCAAAGGCAGCCCTGTCCTGTCTAAATATTTTCAAAGAGGCTTTCGCATCATCTTGCAACACACAATGCAAAATGACTAAGGAAATTCCAAACTTCTAAGGCAGTTTACAGTGGAGATAAGATATTCCCAAACAGGGCTACTGGTAGTTATGTGAAGCCTGCATGGCTAGAAACATCACAATACTGGCTTTATGCTGCATGATTAAGTTATTCTGCCTTTCCAAATGATTCTGAAAATTGTAAAAAAGTAATATGTGATTTAGAAACTCAGACATAAACTCAGACAATGCTGATGTCTAGAGGGAAAATAAAAGGAAAACCCCAGAAGGACAGCCAAAAGTCTGTGCTAAGGATATGACACTGAACACATTTCTTTTCAGATTCCATCGGTAATAAAAGCCTCATCACCATTTCTGTGTAAAACTGGAGAAGATAAAGCCTTAGAAAGACGTACTTTAAGGAAAGCCTCTCCATTGAAAAAGGTGAACTAAGACAACACTATAGGGTTTTCTTCCTCTAATTAACTACGCTTGCTACATTCTGTAAGAGTCAACCCTTTGCCAAAGCTTGACCAACTATGTTCTACTGTTCCCCACTGCTTCTATATGTGTTTTAATAAGCCATACTTCTTAAAGACTTCTAGATATATCCTACCAGTTTTGCCAAGTATTTACCCAGTTACAGAAATCCAGTGTGGGCATTGCAACCTGGTTATGAATTATGACAATATTTTACAAATATTTTCATTTTCATATGGACTCTAAGTGCATATTAGCATGGACTCTGGGCAGATAAAACATGGCTAGATCTTGATGAATAGAGCAAAAAGAGCTGGGTATTGCTACAAATAAAAACTACAAGTCTCTTTTCTTTTTATTAAAAATACTATTTTAATACAATAGGTAGAAGAACTTATTTTTGAACAGGGCTGTCCAACTTCAAAGTGACTGGGGGCTGCATGCTTCATTGTTTGGGCTGCACACTGTGCAGGCCCCCACCCTGCACTTTGTCCCATGACCCCAATGTAAGAATTACCCCACTGTAGCATGGGCAGCACAAGCACACCCACCATAGAAGAAGTGCAAGCCCCAGCCCTGCATCATGTGAGTCCCCCTGCTGCTGCTGGGTGAAGCAGATCCCCTCAGCCCCCTTCTCTCACCAGGTGGGCAAGTCCCCCTCATCACTACTGCATGAGCCACCCAAAACCTCCCCCTTGTCCAGCACTGCCATGCAGGCAGACTAAGCCTCCCCCACTCCAGATATGCAGTAGGTTTCCCAAGCCACCTCCAGCCTTGCTGCCTTGCCCTGGCCACTGTTGCAAAAACAGGATCAAGTTGGGAGAGGTAGTCAGGCAGGAGCCTGTGGGCTGCATGTCAACCCCTTGCAGGCTGCCAGTTCAACAGCCCTGTTTTAGGATATTCAAGATAAGCAAAAGTGTCACCAAGGACTTGAAAATACAGGACAGATAGGTATGCCTACCCTACAGACTGCACAATCCTATACAGACATGCAGGCAAGCTTTAAACACGTTATTGTATTGTTCTAATGAAAAGACGCTCTTGTTGTTTTTTAGAAGAACCATAAAAACACACATTCCACTTTTATGCAAGGTCATCCTATAATGGGACCCCCATTCCGGTCTTGACTTTAGTACTTGTTGTATTTTTGTGCATGGAGTAAAAATCCCAAATCAGACTTTTTTCAGTGCAGTTTTTATTTTAGTATTTTAAGTGCATCTCACCCTTTGGATCCTTATCTTGTTTATTTGATTCTTCTGTGGGGCCATAAGCAGCTCAAGATCTTTTGCTATCAACTTATACTGATGGGTGTGGAGAAAACTTACTTGAGTCAGGGGAGAGGCAGCGGGATGCCACGCCAGCAGCCGATCACAGCAAAAGTGAAACCACAGTGGCTGGAGCTGCCACAGGCAAAGATCAAAGGAAAACCTCGCGGCGGAGCTGGAAGGAGCCAGGAACAGCTCCTGTGTCTGCCTAGGCATGCTTGATAAAAGTGTGCCGGGGCGACTAGCCAGGCAGACACCCGGCACCAAGATAAAAGGCCCAGGAGGAAGCCGGGGGGGGGGGGGGAATGGACCAGAAGCAGTGTCACCAACCAGCCTGGAGGGACCAGAGCACCCGAGCAATCCTGGTGAGGGGGCTCCTTCAGAAGGGGAACATGAAGGGAACACTGGGCCAGTGAGTGCCCAAGGAGTTGCTCAGGGGGCCGACGTGGACTGAGGTTGGCAGCAGTAGTGACTGGGACACCGGTGGATACAATGGGGATGGAACCCTGATGCAGACAACAGGTGGCAGGTACCGAACCCAGGGAGGAAACAACGTGTCAAGGGGGGCTGAAGCCCAGACAGAGTCAGACGTCGCTTAAGCTGAGAGCAAAGAGTGGCCGCGGGGGCCACTCAGTATGCGTATCACCAGTAGCCAATGACCACAGCCCCTAAGAAACTGAGTGCCAGGGAGGGTCAGAGCATCGACCCTGATGGACAACATCATGGTTGGCATTAGGCGGGGTGTAGGGGAGGTGGAGCCCTGAGAAGAAATAACCACGAGAACGACCAATGGAAAGTACGAGGGGAGGCAGGACCAGACATCATCCTCCTGATAGGAAACTACTTACCATCAAAGACGTGGCCGGAGAGACCCCTGGGGAACTAACCTGAGGCCATACCCAATAGCCTGGCTGTGCAGCCCAAAAAGCCACGGCAAGATTCGAGAAGAACCCAAACGTGTGACGCTCAGGGGAGAGGCACGGAAGGTAACAATGGGGAAAAAATTGTGGGAAAATACTGTTCAAGTTGAACCTGAAAATATGGAGGTAGTTTATATGCAGTGTCAAGTTACAATTGGAACAACATGGTAGCTCAGGCACCTGGAAGCAGGTTCAGTATGACAGCATGAAACTCTGTGCAGGTTAATTTATCCTGTCAAGGGACCATTATGGTCTTGCAATCTAGCCTCCTGAAAAATACAGGGCATAGGTTTCTACCCAGTGGGTGCATCTAAACATGCGCCCAACTCTGCAGTTGTTACTGTGCAATCCTGGCAGTGCATGGGTCATTTCCAAACCTACTGTGCAGTAGCATTGGTGTTACAGTTCGTGCCCACTGTCACGTCACCATAGCTTGTCATTATGGCAATGTAACATCTTATGTAAATGTGCCTAGTGATTTATTAATTTAATTCAACAGCCTTTTGCAAGGCTATCTAGCATGTCCGATAGGAAGATATTCAGTCCGGATTGAAAGATTCCAAGCAATGAAGAATTTGCCTGCACCTTTGTATCTGTTCCATGCTCCCCAATAAAAAGTTGCATCTTACCTTCAGTCTGAATGTTGCAGATGTCTGCTTTCTGTGATTGGCTCTAGGAGACAATGACATAATGAGACCCAATCACAGAAAGCAGACATCTGTGGATATCACTAGATTACTCTGTACATGCTTGTAAACTGTGGCTAAGTATAATAAAGAACACTTGCCTTGTTACAGGGAGAAGGCTGCAGCAAGAGTGAATAAGCTGAAACCACAAAGGTCAAAGCCTAGGCAGACCTAACTTGTCAGGCCAGGCAGCTCTACAGAGAAATTTTGGCAGAGTGACACCCGTAAGGCATGCATGAAGCTAAGGGGGAGGCAGGAGACCACAAGTAAAACCCTAAGGCAATTTAGGACCATTTTGGCCCACAGTTGGAGCCTGGCAAGCTTGGCTGGACTTTATCATTTTAGGAGAATAAGCCTGGATCAATGCAGCACTACAAAACACCACTCCAGGAAAACCCTCTCACAGCTGCTAAAGAATTTGCAGTAGCTATTAGCTGAGCACTGTAGTTTGTGTTTCAAGTAGCCATTGAGATGGCTCAGAGCAAGTGAGCTGCTGCATGTAGTGTGTAGTACATTGATGAGGCTTGTGTTATGAAAATAGCACATTATTTGCAGGAAATTGTGTAAAGAACTATTTACAATAAAGAAGTAATAGTCTTGCTACCGCACTTGCAAAGGTCTATGATCTTGCCTTGTCCGACCAGGAAGTTCCTGTTGCCTCATCTAGACTGCCTCCTAGGATGTTACACTGACTGGATGCTCTATTTTTCTGGGAACTTCCTGGTAGGACACAATGGGTGTGTCTACATGAGATGCTAACTGTGCAGAAGCCTAATAACACTGCACAGTAATGAGCCAGGCAACACCCTGCTAATAAACTACTGCGCATTAGTATTAGGCTACTTAGCATCACTAAAAAGTCACGCGCCGGCACTACTGCACAGTAGAGCCAGTTACTGTGAGTTGATTTAGTGCTTAGTTATGTAAGTACTAAACTTAATGTGCAATAACTACAGTGCATTAATTAACATGTAGGTGCACCCAGTGTGTCACAGAGTCAGCCATGACTCTGGAAGAGCCTCTTTTTTTCTAAATTTTGCCTTCCAGAAACAAGGCATGTGTCTTATTATAGGTGTCATGCATGAAACATGGTAGTATCTTTAATCAGACACATAAGTGAAAAATTGTACTCCCTGTAAGCAAATAAAAAAAATCTTACTACTGCCTATGGCACTTCACAAACATTCAAAAATAGTCTTCTGGTAGCCAAAAATGTGTTGATTGACTTATCAGATTTACCCAAAGAACCTTATCTGCATAACTTTTATTAGACCAACTCAAATAATTGGAAAAAATCGTCTTTGCAAAGGTCTAATAAAAGATACCAGATTTACCCAAAAAACCTTGTCTACCTATGTCCTTAGACCAACATGGCTACAACCTAGACCCTTGACTGACTTATTGCATTGCCTATGAAGATACAGGTCCTTGAGTATGGTTAAGGGAAAATGCAAGGTAGAGAGAAGGTATATGCAAGGGCGATGTTTACTTTATCCTAATCCTGAACATATTCTCTGCTAGTCTAGAAGGCTGCTCTAAGGTGTAATAGATACCAGCTCCCCTACACAGCAGATACAGCATAAAATAAGTATATATGTAGGTTCTGCATGATAGAAATTGGGGAAAAAACCCTTTTTTCCCCTCTGTTTTGGTTTTTTTGGAAGATTCAAGATACCAATGACCTTACCTGTAAGGTGTTGGGTGCCTCTTCTGTTGACCTTAGGGGTATGGAGTTTCATTTATTTCCACATCTGTGTAATTTACATGTAATGACATGCTCTGCTTTTTCTCTATGGACTATATTACATTAATATAGAAATGTACCATAAATGTTTTATGAAAGGAATAATAGATTTGTAATAAATTTAATTGAGGTTCACTTTTCTATATTTCACCAGTGAAAATGATTGTTCAGGATGATTTAATGAAAACTTATCAGTGTTCAGAAAGCTGTTACAAACTGGCAACTTCTCATCTGAAAAAGCTTCATCTACTCAAAAAGCAGAAACTTCTGTTTGAATATTAAATGCACTATATGACTCCCTTTCAAAATCTATGCGAAAATGGTCAGGCTAATATCTCTCCTGGCAATCCTTTGAATGCATGACTAGCAAAGCATTTAGTTATTCAGTATCACTCTGCAAACCCTGAGGAATACCATTTCAAAGCTAAATGTTTCTTATCAAGGTAGTCCAGTTTGTGTCTTAAAATATTCCACTTAAAAACACGCCATCCATTATAAAGAAAGACATTAAGATTCACAGTAATGAACAATTGTCTAAGGAATGAGAGAGGTTTGTTTGGTCTACAGCCCTGGTTCAGTATTTAGTCATGATGTAACGGTGATCTACTTGAAAAGATAAAGATGAATAATGCTATGAAGAATGAAACAAGTAAAATGCTGCTAGCAGAAGGAGGGCTCCAATTAAGTGCTGGAAGCTACGTGATTATAAAGTTTCCTTTGTCCTTTAAAATTCCTTACATTCTTTACTGTTTAATCTAGAGGTTATTCTTTATTCTTAATTAGAACAATATGAACCAACTTTGCATAGGGCACAAGGATTGTCACTGACTATATAAATATGCTCAAATCAAGCCTGCCATTCGCCTTGCACTTAAAATTTAGCATAGGTCAATTCTAGGTTTTATAGGCAGCAGCTTTGCAACTTGTAATGAAGGAACAGCATCACTGTCTACTCTTAAATGATTATATATTTATATTTATACTTACATATTTCCTACAATTTCACATGTGGCCTTTGGGACTTAAAGAGTTATTACTTATTGTCGCAGGGCACCCCGGTGCCCTTGCTCCTAGAGAGGAGAGAGTGCCAGGGAGACAGCGAGCGAGCCCTGGCCAGACAGAACGAGCCCAGCTGAGGGTTGCCAGGGTAACGAGCGCAGCTGTGGGTTGCCGGAGCAACTAAGGGGAGCCAGCTGCCTGTAGGAGGCAGGGCCTGGCCCTTATAAAGCCCAGGGCTGAGGCCAGGCTGGCAGTTCCCTGCCAGCACCCAGAGAGGCAGGAGCTCATGGGGCTAAGATGTGCAGACTGCTCGAGCAGGCTGAAGGATGGTGGCTCTGTGGTGCAGGAGCTATGTTGTTGCAGCCAGGTGGCCTTGAGTTAAGTTACAGCCAGGAGGCTTGTGTTTTGTTTGGTTAGTGTGTGTATTACAACCGGAGGTTTGGGTGAGGCTGTAGGGGTTGGAGGAGGCCTCATAAAGGGCCCCACGGGAGTGTGGGGGTCCCGGCGCCTGAGTGAGGGTGCAGTCTTGCGCGAGGAGGGCGCATTATTCTCACAGCGCCAGTGAAGGCGCAGCTTACGCACCAGTGCAGGCGCAACTGGCAGTGAGGAGCACAACCAGCGGGTTGCAGGCGCAACCAGTGGGTTGCGGACGGGGAACACAGACCCCAGGTTGTGTGCAGGGTACGTAGACCCCAGCCCCAGAGAGAGGGGTGATTTTATCAGGGAGCCCAAGGTGGGCACAGTGAGCCCCAAAGAGGGGGAGCGCTGCCATATTGGTCTATTGAGGAGCCCAAGGTGGGCACGGCAAGCCCTGAAGAGGGGGAGCGCCATATTAGGAAGCCCAGGACAGGCGCAGCAGACGCCAGCAAGGGCGTCACTTGCGGGGTGCATAGACCCCAGCCCCAGGGAGGGGTAATTACTGAGGAGCCCGAGAGGGGCAATATCTAAGGAACCCAGGACAGGAGTAGCGAGCCCGGTAACAGGCTAGCACTGTGAGAAACCCAGGACAAGGGCAACGTGCTGCGGTTGTCCCCGGCAGAAGGGGATAGCAGCGCGGTGAGCCCGTACCAGAGAGGGTAACAGGGCTGTGGGCCTAAAGGACCGGAGACTCACTAGGGAGTTCTGTAGTGGGCTAGGTTATTTTAGAGAAGGCCCAGAGCGGGCTTGATGAGAGTCCCAGTGAGGGGCTGTATATCAGAGGAGACCTGGGGAGAGAGTAACGAGGGCAGGGTGCTGCAGTTGTCCCTGAGGAGAGGGGATAGCAGTGCGGTGAGCCCAAGGAGACAGCCCGGAGCGGGCTAGATCACAGAGGAGGCCCGGAAGAGCGGGCGTGTAGTTTGACCCAACAACGTCTTTCACATCTGCGAGGCTTGGGGCGTGGTATTAGGGGTTGGTAGGAGCCACGCACAGCCCATAAGGCTAGGGTGCCTGGGGAGCACCCATCATACCGGGAGACCACAGGAGTCCAGGAACACACAGGGACAGAGGTCCCGAGTAGCCGTTTCCCAGGAAGTCATAGGCAGCCTCCCAACCTTATTTACCAGCAAGACGTGGCGGGCGAGAATAAGAGGGTGCCTTGGGCCGGCCTTGACACGGAGCGAGGGACCTCGAGGAGATCACGGCCCTCCTAGAGGACTCCGCCATGACACTTATTTTTGACAATTCTTACTGCTGCGCAATGTGCACTGCTTAAGAAAATTATATAACATAATTGATAACCTATTCTAGCCCTGACCAAGAAAGGAAATAGAGTAAATCAATATAAACAGCACTAGTTTATTTTCCTCTGTATGACCAGGCTCCCCGGATACTATCAGAGTGCAAAATAGGGGGGGGGGGGGTTGTTTGTTTTCATGTGCCAGCATTATCAAATGTACTGTATGAAATTTCGAGTTGCAATAATTAGAACTAGACAAACCATTATGAAAACCTGAATGACCTTCTTTGCTTAAATTCTGACAGAGTCATTTCAGTGCAGATATAACCTGAAGCTCTTGATTCATTTCCCAGAAAAAAGTAGACTTTAAAGGGAAAAAAACGTTCTTCTTCTTAGCAAAGGTTTTTTTGAAGTAATAAAACTCACAGTTTATTTGTTATTGAAAAAGCAGAACAGTTTCTAAGTTTGCCCTCTTTTAGTAACATTTTCCTGTCATAATACTAAAACATTGACGTATACAATACATTTGTTAAGAACTACCAGTGAGATTCCATAGTTTTTGCTGCTAAAAGAGGACACCATTTAACAGAGTATAAACTCTGCACTCATTCAGACACAAATATTTTTTCAGACAGAAGGGAGGGCAAGGTGGCACCTGAGAGACCAACTAGTTGAGAGAGGCAAGGTCTTTTGTAGGTAACAGCCTACTTCTTCAGATGCTACGAATGGACTGCCAAAAGAAAGGATGTAAAATAGAAAGGAAAGGGACATGGAGAGGGGAAACTGGTGAGAGGGAATGTTCTGCTCCACAGGCAATTAAGACTTTTCAAACCTGAATGACTTAAATTAGGTTGCGATATCCAAAGTTAATGGACACCTACAATTTCTACTGACAAACACGGAATTAACATAATGTTTGTCAATTGCTCTTCATTTTGGTTTGAGTTGGGGCATGTAGCACCTGTGACAATCAAGGCTTAGACTTTCAGAATACAACCCTGTAGGCTTAGCCATAGCATGGATTCATACCAAACATTAATCGGTACATAAAAGTATACAGGGTGCAACTACGTGTGCCGATTTAAGGTGCTTTAGCCTGATTTAAAGTAAGGGCACATCTACATGTGTGCACCCTTAATGCACCTTAAAAATGATGATTTTAGGCTATTCCTGCTTTTCCAGGTATCAAATTTAGGCACAAACAGCTAAAGCACCTTAACGCACATGTAGACGCACTAAGGCGCATTAACGCTGTGTATGTCGACTGACTCAGGGCTAACTTGAGTCCTAAGTCAGTCCACACACAGTGTTAATGCACCTTAGCATGTGTACATATAGACGTGAGCCTAAATCGACTTAATGTGCATTAGGCAAATGCGCATTAAATTTAGGCATGCATAAAAGCATGTCTAGACATGTCCACAGAGGCTGTTAGCAGCGTAAATCAATGTAGGCCTCAGTAACAGTTTCAGCTGTAAAGGTTGGTGACCAAAAAGCAGACCATATATGGCCTAAGTAGAAATAAAGGGGAGGTTAGGAGTAATAGCTTTTAGGCACCTTTAAAGGTCAACAGATAAAAAATGATGGATCTGACGGGTACAGGACACCAAAATAAAGATCAGGCTGACTTGGTAAACAAGTCCCCATAACCGTTAAGGTCACAATGTCTGGTGGGGCAGGATTTGAATGATGTCATCTAAAAACATTTAGTAATTAGTGAAAACTAGAAGCATATGTTGTAAACATAAAATCGGTGTCTAAAAGGGCTCTGGGAACCTGCCTACTTTGCTCTGAGCTCGAGGCTACATTTTCTGCTGGTGCCGTGTTCAACAAATAAATCATGGTCAGCATCATGCCTAAGTGGGGCCTGGTGCTAGTGTCTAGTGTTGTTTGTAAAAAATGAACCACAAAGAATCTTTGTTACTAGGAACCGAAGTCTGCGATCTCTATTACAACCAATAAGGCCTTCTCAATCAGCATAGTTCCCTTAGCATCAAAACCTTTACACCAATGCCGGCAACAAGTACTTTTGTTCCCGGGGGCCTCAACACCAATAGCTCGGTGTTTATAGCCCCAATACCTTAAATACTGCCTATTGCCTCAGTACCACCGTTATACGGATGTATTTGTGGGCTCAATAACTGACTCTGCTTTACTGAAAACCTAGGAGATGAATAACAAAGCAGCAGCTTTTGAGTCACTGATGCACCGGATTAAAAAAATGTGTTCCATATATCAATCTTCCCCACCATAAAAGAGAAATATCTGACAGGATGGCTCCTGTCTTCAAAGAGATTTATGCTTTTCCTGCTCTGCTGAACACAAGGAACCAGCACCCTCCCTTCATCATTCCCACTTCGGTAGCAAACAGAGTCAGGCAGAAGCCTACTGTGGGTACTAGACAAAGATCTAGGATTTTTTTGCAGGCATCTTCCTCCATGGTATAATATGGCATAAGCATTCCCATGATCCTTCTAAAAGAGCTGAATGTTCACATCCTACGCTGTATTCATTGTAGCTGCAAAGGAGATCAAAGTAGTAGGGACTTCTTAAGTTCACACAGCAAGAAAACACACCCAAAATTGAATCTCTTTAGCTACAATATGTATGCATCTGCAAACTTTCAGATAAGTGTGGCTAAGTATGAGCTCTTCTCAAACTATGATTTTGTAAACTGGGGAACATTGTTTCAAATCACTGAAACACTTCGCAGAGAGCCCCAAAAGGAATTGTCCCAACAACACAGGACAATTGACAATTTATACTTCCCATCAAGCTGTGTTGGACATATCTGGTTCCAGGATATGCACAATAACCACTGCAGTAGCTGTGAGGTGCTTGTGATATCTTCAGTAAAAGTCAAGGTAAAATGTCAAGGTAAAAATTAAGGCCTCTTCAATTAAAGGTAATGAATTATTCAACCATGGGACCAAGGGAGCACCCTAGGGTGATCCAAGGATAACTCTACATTCTTAGGGACTGTCCCCCCAAGGCCAAGGAGGATGCAGCCAAGCCAGGAGATGCAGTTGCCCTTCAGAGTGATATTCTATGCAGTTTTAAAGTCAACCACATAGGACCTCTAAGCTGTCAAGGAACAGATAGAGATCCCACTGTAGATGCTTTTGCCTGCTTCTCAGTTGCCTGGAGCTTCAACCAAGCAGCATGTTTGATGCCAGTGTCACAAGTCTGAGAGGACTGGCAGAGCCCTCTCCACCTCTTGCTGACTACTTCCATATTTTTCAGGAAGCTTGGCCTGAGATTACCTTTGACTAAGAGATCTTGAAGATCAGCTTAAATGCCTTCCTTCTCTATTTGCCCCTCTCCCCTATCCTTTTTGGGGGCTCTTCTTATTAGGACCTGTTTGAACAGGAAGTACACTTTTTAGAACTGGAAGTAATAAGAGATGTCTTCAAGTACTTTTATTGTCATTACATTTGGATCCCAAAGAGAAAAGGGGTTGATAGCTGAACCTGATATTTCAGATTTAAATTCAGGTTGGTAACAACCCACGCTAAATCCTGTCATTACATCCTCCAGCTTAAGTCACAGCTCTTGATCTGACAGATGCCTATATCCACATATCAATTGACCCAGCATACAGAAATACCTCAGATTGGAAGAACATATACTGTAGTTTAGTTGTTCTCTAGCACCAACTATTTTCACCAGTTTCCATTGATATTTTCACTGTTCCACCCATGTCCGGTGATAGTGGCAGCACATATAAGGAGAAACAAAATCCAAGTCTTTCCTAATGTTACCAACCAATTGATTCAAGAAAGATCAGCACAGCATTGTGACTGGCTTGATTCAAATAGTTTTAAAGTTCTTTGCTTTGTTCATTGCCAACTTTAACAGACAAAAGTCTGCATGGACTCTGACTTGGAGCATAGACTAGCATTAGACTCAAAGTCAGTAAGAGCTTACCTCCCACAAAACAGACTTCAAACAAATGACAAGTTTCCTCAATCAGTTTCAAGCCCATCTTTCCTGCAGCCCATCTTTCTTCTGTCCCAAGATACAGTAGCCTTGTCCACTGACAGATTTCCAGACATTATCTCAGTTTTTCAGATGACATTTTCACAAATTATTATATTGCCAAGCACTCAACTGGTAGTGTTCATCGTCTCTTGTGTGGATGCTGTCCAACAGTTAATCCTTCCTTATGATCTCTGAAGAACTGGAAATTTCAGCAACACTGTCTGGATCATGTTCTAACTCTTCTGGAAAATTTCTCAATCCTCAGAAATTGTGGTTTGTAATGAAAAACCTCTTGTCAGAACCACAATATGGCAACATAATGACAGATAGCAATCAGTTGTTCTGGGATGCCGAAATGGGAAACCATTAATTTTTTCAAAAGAAAACAGTCAAAAACAGACTCCAGCTTGATTCATGTACCACATGCTGGTAAATACCATGAAGGGATTCCATGACTGTAAAACTAAACTGACTCTTGATTAAGGGAATGATTTACAACAATGCTGAAAGTGCAACTCATATCTTATCTATATTGTCCTGATCTACCAGGCCAGCTGGCCTAGTGAATACAGCCAGTGTGGAGCAGGAGGTTACAAGGGAAACGGTCAGAAGCCAGAAGTCAGGAGCCAAAACACCAAGTCAGGGTCAGGAGCCAGGAACCAGAAACCTAGTTACCAAGTCCAAAGGATAATCCACATGGCGAAGTCCAAGAATAAACCAAGCCAGGGTCAGGAATCAGGAAACAGGTCTGCAGAAATAATCAAAAGGCTGAAATCCAGGAGCAAGCCAAAGACAGGGTCAGCAATTGGGGAAGCCAGAAAAGTTGCTGGGTCAGGAGCTGCTCAGGAACTGAAGACCAGTGTGTTGTACAGCAAGGCTCAATTGCTAAAGAAGTTTCTTAAATACAGCTCCAGAACCAATTATAGGGAAAGGGGCTGAGGGTCAGCTGGCCTTTATTGATACTAACTGGGTCAGTGAACATAACAAGGGGATGCAGGGAAGGAGCCTACCTGAGCCTTGCCTGAGACCAGCGGCAGCACCAAACTTCCCAGCACTGGGTGTGGGCTGTGCCCAGTGCTGGTTTGTCATCTGGCAGGCAGCTTGGGGGGTCCACATCCCCAGAAGGAGTCTGGCACAGCCGCCACAGTCCTTCTGGGGGTGCATGTGAGTCCCTGATCTGCCTGCCGGATGAGAGGAGGCAGGTGCTGGTGGCTGGGACTGGCACCGGGAAGAGTAGTGCTGCCACTGGCCCCAGGCAGCAGCACCTGACTCCTGCAATCCTGCACACAGATTGGGGGCCCACCTGCACTCCCAGAAGGGCATCAGGGGCTGTACCGGATTCCTCCCGGGGGTGTGGGCCCCCGATCTGCCTGCCAGATGAGGGGAAGCAGGTGCTGCCTCCTGGGGCCAGCAGCAGCACCGATCTTCCTGGTACTGGGTGCAGGCTGCGGTCTATCATCTGGCAGGCAGATCAGGGGCCTGCAACCCCAGGAGGAGTCCAGCACAGCCCCCACAGCCCTCCCAGGGGTGCGGGTGAGCCCCCAATCTGCCTGCCTGCCACATTTTATGATTCCCCATTATAACTTATGGGTGAAATGATGAAACAGCATTGAAAGAGCAAAATAGTTTTGATGAAACAAAACTAAACAGTTTCTTTCGAAATGAAACAAAAGTCAAAACAAAACACTGTTCCGTCAAAATGTTGAAATGGGAGTCGAAGCAGAACGGTGCTGTTTTGCCCAGCCCTAGTGCATATGTGTGTGTGTATATGTATATGTATAAATGCAACTAAGCCTTTAAATATCATAAATTTTGAAATATCTTTAAATACCACAACCACTGGTGTTATGGTTCTGGATTCTGGTTTTCAGTTTAGAATAACTTAGTACAGGCAAATCATGCATCCTAACCTAAACGTGTATGTGATGAAATTTTTAAATAAAAATGTATTTAGTACTATGTTAAATTAACACTCAACCATAGTACAGCATGGACATCAGTCACTCTTTTAAGATGCACAGAGTTAATGGCTATAAGGTAGAGATATACGTAGGCACAATTATATGCCTAAGGTATCTGCATAACATGTTTGTATAACAAACATTAAGTTTATTCACCCCATCTACCATAATTTATTATCATGAATAAATGGAAAAATCCTTGTATTCTCCTTCTTGAGGTACAAAAGATAATAAAACACAAAGCAATTCACCATGAAAGAGATCAATACTGTTGACCTTGTTCTTTTTGCATCTGAAGATTATCACACACCTTTTCCAAACAAGCAATATACACTCTGCAATACCTAAAGATAAGTTGCAGGAAGGGCTAGTATAGAGGGATGGTCTCATTCAGAAGTAATATGTCCTCCCTTCTATTTTTCATCTCACAGTTAATAATGAATTATTATTTAATTTTCTTATTAAACCCCATTGAGGAGAGGGCAAATTGCATCTCTTAAGAATAACACTTGTTGATCAAAAAGGAGAAGCTGTGGCATAGACATCGAGTTTAATTTTTGCTGGCAGGGGGGAGGCTAAGATGGTGGAAAGTTTTACACACTCCAGGTGACAGCCCTCTTTCCGAGGGGGACAGGGCCTTCAGGCCCCCACATACTTGGCTCCCCTGCTGTGCAGAAAGTTCTTGCTTGAATGATGCTGGATATGGCTTGGGACCTGAAAGGTAAGGTAATAAGAGCAGGGAGTAAGGGGAGGCTTCAATGTGCTACTATGGAGATGTAAGAAGACACATTAGAAAAAGAAAAAGCCGAGTATGCAGCATTAATAAGGAAATATTAAAATATGTATGTTTATCAATACACATGGATTCACATTTCTTGGTGGACAAATATCTTAAAAATATATCTGGATAAAATCCTAGTAGTTTAGATGCTTATTTGAAGATTATAGAAATGTTCTGGTTCTGTTCATATTGAAAAAGCAAAACTGTAGAGGAATAGAGACACTAATTTCAAAATTAAGTCACTCATTCTGTCCATTTCACAATCCCTCGCCTCAAAAAATGCCTGAGCACTTTGGCTTCAAGCTGCTATTTCAGCACTCATTGAGCTGGTGACAATGGAAAAAGATTTCAGACTATGCTCCCAACACAGTGAGTCATGGACTGCTTTAAATCAGAGATGGAAAAGACCTCTTAGTTCATCTGTTCCATCCCTTCTGACAGCACGGTTGTCCCCGCATTGCAAGGTCAGATTCCTGGGAACTAGGTAGCTGCTTCATACTGTGCCACCAGCAGACTTTAGTTACTGATCCAGAACAAAACAGGGCCTCACATTCAGTTCCTTAAAGGCTTGATTCAGTCCCAAGGTCTCATAAAAACATAGGCACCAACTTTTACTTTTGGGGGGGGGGAGGGGCAGCAGGAAGGGTGCTAAGATGATGGACATGTGGAAGGTTTTATGTATTTCAGATGATGGCCCCCATGTACTCAGCCCCCGTGCATAAGCAAAGTGAATGGCAGTTTTGCTTGAACAATGACAGAGAAATGGTATTAATGTCAGGTCAACAAAATGAAAGGTCACGATACTTTTTCATGCATCTCTGTACTGACCTAAGGCCACCATCAGCCATTTGTTTGCTTAAAAACTACATGTTATACAATTTAAATGTAAAAAATAATGAAAATAAGGAATAAAAAAGTTAGAAGTAAAATAATAATCATTATTATTATTAGATACAGTTATGTTTTTTTAGAGATGTGTTACTTCATGATCACGCATTTCAAACTTTTTCTCACTAAAATTTACATATTGATGAGGCTTTTTTTTCTCACTGGCTTGTACTTAAAGCCACGGCAAAATAATTTTTTAAACAGCATAGGAAAGATGCGATGAATCATTTTCACTTTTGCTAGTTCCAAAGTTTGTCCTAATTTCTTTAACAGCGCAAGAGTCTCTGATTTATTTCCAGGTTCTTCTTTTTTTCATATTAACAACTATGGCATCACCTGGAGTTCATCATGTACAGGTCTGTTTCTAGTATTAATATTATTATTATTTCAAAATATGCTTTATATACCGCCTGGAGATGTTTGATTGGGGTATTTCATTCCTGAGCTCAGCCCCAAAGCAAAGCTGTCCATGAACAAATACACTGTTGTGGTCTTCGGTATCAAGTGGCAGTAATATTTCATATCTCATCATGCAATCCTCTGTAAACAAGCAAGCCACTCTGGTAAACTGATAGTTGAAAACAGAATATATTTGTCTCGTAATCCATCTTAGACTTTTTGGTGTTTTTGTAGTTTTGCTGAACATAAGAGACATACTGATATGAAATATTACAAATGAAATTATGGCCACCTGTGTAAAAATCCATATAATGGGCAGAAGCTAGCATTACAAGTAAAAGAGTCAAGGTCTCTGAATTTTACCCTAACCATGTCATCCTCATGGACTGGTTTAATTGAAAAAGTTGTGGATGTTCCAGTACTCCCTGGGAGGTCCTGCATTTTTGTGATGGTTGGGTATCACAAAACAGCTGATTCATTAGAATGACAGACAATGCATCTGTGCTAATGACACCCTATACCAACATGGCTCAACATAACTGTAATTACAGCATGTCGAAGCAGACTTGATTAATCGAGTCTGCTGGAGCACAGTAATTATTGTGTTCCAGCAGACTCCAGCGTGACGTGTATCAGCATCCCCACACTGAAAAATGGTGTCGGGGCATTTTAACAAAAGTTTGTTCGAGGAACTTTCATTAAAATGCCCCTTTCACCATTTTTCAGCAGGGGTACACTGATACACATGATGCTCTGGGCACTTTAATTAGAGAGGCTCTCAGAACCACTCTAATTAAAACGCCCCCCACCCTTCCCTGCCTCCTGGAACATGTGTATAAATGCCTAATGGTATTAAACTATGCTTACTTAACAAGCAACAGTGACTAGGCTTATGATTCAGAGTTGCCTGGTTTCTCTCTTCATTTCAGGATCCAGTTAAAATTGCAGGAGTTTCACTGGTTGCTCCAGCCTACCCCACAGATCTGGCCATTCTCTCTTCCCTTCTCTGCTGCGGGTGGCCCATACAGTCCAGGCAGTCCTCTTAGATCTAGGCCTTTGTATGTCTACATTATTTCTTTGTCCTATACTTCTCTAGTTCAGTGATCCTCTGTCTCACTTCTAAGTTCAGCTGAAAGGATATTTTGCCATTTTCTCCTGGACCTCTCGATTTCTATTTCCTCACACTGTTACTTTTATGTGTAGTTGCATTGCCTTAGCTCTCTACCGCTTTAGGACATAGTTTGATGAAGAGAGAGAATAGGATACACAATAATTCTGCATCATATTCCTGATATTTGGCCTGTTAAGTTTAGTAAATTAAATAAATTTAAATAGTACCATAATACATGAGTACTGACGACCAAGAAATAATGGCTTTGTATTCACTGTAATGTTGCTAATTCCAAGTATTCAAAAAAGTATGAGTCAAACAAAACGATCACGAGATTCATTAAAATCTATTACAATAATTAGATTTTTTTTTTAAATTCTGATGTTTATTAGTCATCTTTGTTTGAAACTTAGAGCCACAGTTTCTTTCTAACTTTCTTTTCAACCATGGATAAACTAGGGAGTAGTTTAAACTGCAGATGATACCAAGGTGGCAGGGGGTGCAAATACTTTGGAGGACAAGAATGGAATTAAAAATGAACCCATCAAACTGGAAAAACCATCTGACAGAAATCAAATTAAATTCACTAAGGACATATTCAAAGTACCATGCTACATTTAGGGAGAAGCAATCAATTGCAAAAAGGCAATAAGGGGGACTACTGGTTAGGCAGGAGCTCTGCAGAAGAGAATTAGTGGATTATTGTGGATCAAAACTGCCAATAGGTGAACAGTAGTTATAAAAAATCAATCATACTGGACTATATAAATGGGACTACCACATGCAAATAATGTGGAATAAACTTCCCGTCTCCACAAGGTTAGTAAGGCCCCACCTGGAGTACCGTATCCAGTTTTGGTCACCCCAGTATAAGAAAAGTATGGTCCACTTGGGAAGAGCCCAGATGAGAGAAAGATGAATGACCAGAGACCTATGGAAAAATGATCTGTGAGGAAAGATTAAGTTTAGACATAAGTATCTAAATGGAAGTTAAACACTGTAATAGGGATGTTGCAAAATGTCTCACCTCACAGGTATTTGAGAATGGGTTAGATAACACCTGTCAAGAATGGTTTATAGTTAATCCTGTCTTGAGTAAAGGGGAACAGACTAAATGACCTTTCAAAGTCACTCCAACCTATTTTCCACTATTTCTATGTGGACTAGAAACATAGTTTTTTAATGTGAAAGCTGAAATTCTCATTTAACTACTAACTTTTAGGAGCTGAGGCAGTAAGAAAACCACCAAATATCATGATATCCACAATGAAATAATTCACGCTGACACCACTGCCATTTTCCTGATGGTGACTTAGTTTGCTATTTTTCCCACATGCTGAACTTTCTGTCGAGCCAGGATTTACTGGATTTGCAGATAATGCTGAGCCAGGTTTTATTAATTTAAATGGCACAAGATCATGTTCCAGAAAGAAAAGAAAAATGTACGGGCATGGAATCTGCTCAAATGAAGGGAAGAATGAAAGGAGACACCATCTGTCTCTCAGGAGATAAGACACAGGAGCATGGTCATTAGTGGACCAGATACCAAAAATAAGATTACTACAGAACTCAGTGGTGTGGGGTGGGGCGGGGGGGCATAATTAAGGAAAAATGACCCCACACAGTAGAGTAGAAGGTAATGAATGGAAATAGATTGGAGATTTGTTAATAGGTATTTCTCTTTCCATTATTCCAAATGCCAGCCTTGATTATTGGTTAATTGGGCCGTCAGGTTGCAAACTCAGATTTTTTTTGTGTCTCTCTAGTTTCTCCAGAGTTCACAAAGCCTGTTGTATACGCAGGCTTCACTCAGCGCAGGAACTCCTTGTGCTAGAGAGATGCTTAACTGAACGGCTGCAGTCCAACAGCAAAGGGAAATAGTCAGGAATCCCCTTCAGATGTATACATGCATGCACGTGTAATATCACGTGTCTCTCCGTTAAAGGCAAACTCCCTCCTGGCACTAGAATGATGGAGCAAGAGTCATCACTTTTATAACAGAAGGGAAAATAGTTGTCATATTGCAATAAAATCCCCTCCCTGAATTATTTCTGGAAAAATGGAAGTTCACCTGAGATTGCACTTGGATACTGACTGCAACATTGGATGAAGATGATGGGCAGTGGAAGAGGGGGAACCTAACATAAGAAGTGTTATAAGAAGACGCCAAGTATGCCAGAGCAAAGCAGCAGAGATGACAACAAACCAGGGAAGGTTATACCTATCTGGAATGCTTCAACCGTTTGGTCTAACAGCCCAGAATAATACACTAAAGAGGCATATGGAGGTAGAAGGATTAAAAGGGAAACAAAAATAAATTTGCTTTTACTAAGTATACATTGCTGATTGTAGCAATAATAGAGCTGCTAACTTAAATAATGCTTTCCAGCCAACATCTTTAAACCAGGTTTTAAAAAAAAATCAGTGAAATTAGGCCCGTAATCCAATGGCATGTACAATTTTATCCATTCTACCAAGTCATGTAACACAATTGTGGTAGACCCAAGAATAAAACAGAGATCTCCCGAGTCCAGTTTATATTCTCCTCCCTATTCTTATATACTAGTGGGATATTTTCAAACAAGAGTCTAAACATTACTCGCAGATTTGATTTTACAGCCCCAGAACTGGGGTCTACCAACATGAATGCATTCTGGAGATGTTACATTTTTTTGGTTAAAAATCTCAGAAATCAACAAAAACTCCAATGTAAATCATCATCTGGAGGAACAGTTCACCCCCTGTTTAAGCCTCCATCTAAACCTGCTCCAAATGACTGAGCAGGCATCTCTCAGTTTCCATATGGCCTAGTGTTGTAAAGGATCAAGCTAAATTATGCAAACATTCAATTCTTTACTCTTTAGGGTTATTAGTTCAAGATTTCTGGGATTAACCCCCTCCCATGCTCTCACATTTCCCATTTAGAGCTGCTACAAAATAGACATGCCCCATGGAGTCTGGTTCTGCAGGGTCTCATAAAAGCTCCTTTTTAATCTTCTCCTTTTTAATCAAGACCAAATCACACCCCATTATCCTACCTTCTTCCTTACAGTTATGACAGTGAACGCTTTGGGATCACTGGGCATGTGCCTGTACGGTACCGTTGTTACTGAGCCGTCATCTAGTACTTCCTTTAGGGACCTATACCAAGGGAGTGGATTGCTATGGTGACGTAGTCGCAGCATCACGGTTTTCACCCGCGGACACTACATCACCTTAGTGCATTGCTATGACAACGTAGCATCATGTAGACAGCCCCACTGTCAAAACCATCCTCAATTTACATTTCAAAGCATAGTGCTTATTTAAGATCAACTTTCTACACAGCCAAGAAAGAAGGTTCTATTTAAAACTACTACTTTTCTACATCTCTGTTTGCTGTAATCATTAGAAAAAACAACTCGTGCCTTATCTACGTTGCACCAATGAATGAAGACAACCAGATACTCTAATAAATTTAAAGGGAATCACAAAAATGTTTGCAGGCTTCCAGTACTAAAGCTCTCTATGTATCATTTCAAAACATATGGCAAGCATTGAACACATTCAGTAAGGATCTCACAATATATTTTGCTCCAGGCTCCTCAAAGTCATGGGCCTAGTCCCTAGGGCTTTGTACATGGCATTTGTAATTCAGCCACTAGAGTTCTTTGAACACATCATATAAATCTGACATAATCTCCTTAGCCCATGCTGTCTTTGGTTCTCCTGGCCAAGAGAATTTTAAAGTTACAGAAAAGTAAAGGAATATATTTCCATTTCTCCCTGATGCTGCTAACATATTTAATATTAGCTTTCTCCCTAGGAATTATATCTTACTGCTTGCTTTTTTTTTACTGCCCTGAATAATGTGCAAGCTACTGGACATCCAAATATAAGAAAAAAAATAGTTTCTTTGACGTAAATCCACAAAGAAAGTTGGGTACTGCAACACTGAGCACAGCCGTCCCTAATTTTGAGGTGCCTGGACCTCGGAACGAAATGCAGAATCCTGAGTTGCACCGTGAGGTTGTGTACACAGTGCATAAAGAGATTTAGGCACCTCTGAATAGGATACATGGCAGCCAGCCCCATTGGCAGCTCAGACATGATGAGGACATCATAGGTAAGCCTGCTCTCTGAGGCTTAGGTGTCTTCTTCAGGGTTGCCTTCACTCAGGACACAAAGACTGGAGTAGGTGTCTATAATCTTTCTCTCCAAGCTTTCTTTTTAATCCTTGGAGTACTCCCCCAGAAAGGTCTTCAAATCCAGCTCCCTCCTCTGCTGGAGGGGATTCAAACTCACACATCTCACCCTTTTGGAGAGTCCCCGGACCATCAAGCTACAGGCTGTTGTGATGTGGAGGGCACTTTCTATCCCTCCAAAAGAAGATGTTCCACTGAGCATAGAAGTCAAGATTAACTGGGGGAGGACAAAACAGAAAGAAAACATGGCTCTATAGCTTAGTGGTTAGGATACTCATCTGCAGGCATAGATTAGGTATAGACACTCAAAAAAGCCCGAGGCAGAATTGATCTATGTTGCACCGTTTTCTGTAAGCTGTGTAGTTTAGATGGGCAGTGAACAGTACACACGTTCGCCCTTTGATGGGGGAGAGGGGAAGGCAAATCTTAGACCAGGTTCTGCCATTTTTAAACCAGTCGATGTATGCCAAACTTCTGCTGTGTTACGGACATAGACTGGTTTCCAATCACTTATACCATAAAAGTGGAATGTCTGTATCTGGCCAGAAAGTCCTGGTATGAACCCCAATCCCAGGGCTGCTTAGGAATTTTATTCAGTGACTGCTTACTGGACAATACATTCACCATTATGAAAAATATAAACAAGTATTCCCCATTGCCCACATGTAGAAACAGGCAGAATTGCATCACAGAGTCACCTCCCAGCTGATTCAGTGAGAGAAAACCAAGGGGTCCTTCTTATTTAATTTATCTTTGCAATGAATCAATCATTACTTGAGAGCATGGAGAAAGAAGTACCATTCACAACTGATACGGTATAGCTTATATCCTTTATTAAAGGACCCGCTCTGTCCAAAAAAGGAAGCTGAAAAAGTGTTCCATTCTTGTTTAACTATGCCTTTGCAATCAAACCAAACTGCTTTGCAACTCTAAATTATTCTGAAACCCACTGGTTAAGAGCTAGGGATTTGGACAACATTAAGAATTCAGACACATATTTTTCAAAGACAGAACTGTATTTCTTTGACTTAGACATATTGTCATAAATATAACTTGGCATCTCTAGGTAACCACAGACCATCTTACCTTTTAATTCTAAATCATATGTTAAACATACAAAATAAATCCACACACAAAACCCGATTGCATTTTTATTCTGACCCAATGAAAAGCCCGTATTAACTGATCAAAGCTGGAAAGATATTCTGACCTCAGCATAATTAAAACGCACTGCAAGTTATACAGTTCAAGAATTGTTGGCTCTTGCTGGTGCTTGTTAAATATACACTGTTCTTTCCATAAAATCATAACTTCATTCTCTGCCTATGGTTTCAATTTGTTCAACAGTCTGTATAAATTACCAGTATTGCTTTTCCTTTTTCATGAGAAAAATATCATGGAATTTCATGTCAAGAAAAGTTGTCTCTCTTTTTATTCTTTTAAATGCTTCACCCCACCCTTTTTAATGGAGCTACAGTTTTTTTCCTTTTGTATTGCCAAATGAATGCCACTCCAAATGCAGGTTTCTCTGTGTAGCTGTTACATGCAACATTCGCTCCTAGGAGTTGCCATAATCTCCTCATTACAAATCAAGCACCAAAGGGAGAAGATGTTTTAGGGTTAAGGGTGGTTCAGTGCTCTCTCTCCCTACCCGATACAATGCAAGATTATGACAAAGATCAGGAGAGTAACACATTTCTGGGATCCCCGGAGAAAGCCTATAACGCTCCACACCCAAATGTCTGATGCTGATTCTGTATGATGCTGAGCAAACTGGCCCCAAGCCAGCAACTTGTGAGTAAGGCCACTGAAGTCTACAGGACATCTGTGGTGCTGAAAGTAAAATACGTGCTTAAGAGCCTTGCTGAATCATGGCCAGAGTACTCAGCTTTCCACATGATTAAGACCTGGATAATATCCTGTTCTGTTACAGAAGGAACAAACTGCCCCAGCTCCTGCACGATACAACACTGACAGCAGAGGAAAGGTCATCTCCCCACAGCAACAGGTCAAGTTGGAATGTGGTTAGAAGATATATATGACCATTTTCTACAATGTTAAAATATATAATACTGGATGGTCTTCATCAAGAGCAAGGCCCAAGCCACAAATTCAAGGTCCAAATGCCAACACTGTCAAAAGTCAGGGCTATTTAGATCTGGGATTGGAGCTCCACCCACATTAGAAATTAATTCCAGATCCAAACGTTTGATCCGAAAGCTCCCAAAAATTGAGGTTTGGTTTAGAACCATCCCTGTGCTTACTGCTAGTACTTAAAAACACTTCTAAAAACTGGAATCTAAGTACTTTCCTTTGAACATAACTTTTTTTCCTGAGCCAACTTATTGCTCACTGTCACTGAAGTAGTTGAAAATTTATAGTCCTTCATTTTTAGGTATATTTTGAAGAGAATGCTGGAACTATAAAGTCCATAAACTACCAGCCACCAGGTGAAAATGCAGCATTTGTCTCAGTTTCCCTACCTAAAAGTGGGGAAAATTATCAAGGCTCACATTTGCAAGAACCCGGCAGGAAAAATTATGCTGAGGGGAAACCAGCACGGGTTCATAGCAGGTAGATCGTGCCTGACTAATCTAGTCTCTTTTTATGACCAGGTTACAAAACACCTGGACGCAGGAGTAGGGGTTGACGTTGTTTACTAAGACTTCAGGAAGGTCTTCGATATGGTATCCCACCCCATACTGGTGAACAAGTTAAGAGGCTGTCACTTGGATGACTACCCAGTCCAGTGGGTGGCAAATTGGCTAGAGGGTCATATCCAGAGAGTTGTAATAGATGGGTCAGTATCGACCTGGAAGGGTGTGTGCAGTGGGGTCCCACAGGGCTCAGTCCTAGGATCAATACTCTTCAATGTCTCATCAGCAACTTGGACGAGGGAGTGAAGTGTACTCTGTCCAAGTTTTGCGGATGACACAAAACTGTGGGGAGAAGTAGACACACCGGAGGGCAGGGAACAACTACAAGCAGACCTGGACAGGTTGGACAAATGGGCAGAAAACAACAGAATGCAGTTCAACAAGGAGAAATGCAAAGTGCTGCATCTAGGGAGGAAATATGTCCAGCACACCTACTGCCTAGGAAATTACCTACTTGGTGGCACGGAAGCGGAAAGGGATCTTGGAGTCCTAGTGGACTCCAAGATGAACATGAGTCGGCAGTGTGACGAAGCCATCAGAAAAGCCAATGGCACTTTATCGTGCATCAGCAGATGCATGACGAAGAGATCCAAAGAGGTGATACTTCCCCTCTATCGGGCGCTGGTCAGACCGCAGTTGGAGTACTGCATGCAATTCTGGGCGCCACACTTCAAGAGGGATGCGGATAACCTGGAGAGGGTCCAGAGAAGGGCCACTCGTATGGTTAAGGGCTTGCAGGCCAAGCCCTATGCGGAGAGACTGGGGCACCTGGACCTCTTCAGCCTCCGCAAGAGAAGGTTGAGAGGCGAACTTGTGGCTGCCTATAAGTTAATCACGGGGGCACAGAAGGGAATTGGTGAGTATTTATTCACCAAGGCGCCCCTGGGGGTTACAAGAAATAATGGCTACAAGCTAGCAGAGAGCAGATTTAGACTAGACATTAGGAAAAACTTCTTCACAGTTCGAGTGGCCAAGGTCTGGAACGGGCTCCCAAGGGAGGTGGTGCTCTCCCCTACCCTGGGGGTCTTCAAGAGGAGGTTAGATAGGCATCTAGCTGGGGTCATCTAGACCCAGCACTCTTTCCTGCTTATGCAGGGGGTCGGACTCGATGATCTATTGAGACCCTTCCGACCCTAACATCTATGAATCTATGAAAGCGACATGAGTACCTACCTCCGTTCAGTTGGGAAGCTCCAATGTAAGATGACTTACAAAACAAATCAGGTTTGAAAGGAGCAAAGTTCTATGGAAAGAAAATTAATTAATTGGCAAACTTGGCAATAAAATAGCTTTACCTACAATGGACAGTACTGTGAAATGTGGTCCTGGAAATTCCTATACCAACATATAGTGCCTGTTTTTTCTCTTCCTCTTTAGAATATTTCAAGGATTTTTGCTAACTGGGGGCTTGATCCTGGGCCAACTGAAGTCAGTGGCAAAGTTTTGATTGATTTAAATGGGGCAAAACATGAATTATGTTTTAAACTATTTGGTGATGTTTATGTTACACATATATATGCATGCATGTGTACACACACATATGATATAATCTCTACAATATATATTTAATAATAGTCCATATAAAAACACATACACTATATGTGCATATATACAATAAATAACTATAGTGTGTGTGTGTGTGTGTGTGTGTGTGTGTGTGTGTGTGTGTGTGTGAGAGAGAGAGAGAGAGAGAGAAAAACTATCTATCTATCTATCTATGTATCTATCTATCTATCAGGAATGGATAAATAATGGTTACAAGTTTGAGAAATAATCTCTATACACATGTACGCAAGAATCAGATTTTCTAATTTTCCAGGTCTTTCATACATTATTCAAAGCTATCATGCTTAACAACATCGTTTGGTAGTCATAGGTCCCCTAAGAGGATATATATGAACTCAGTGATACTTTCAAAAACATTTTCAGGATCCTACTTTAAGAAAACTGTACATTTTTGGTGAAAAGAGCTCTTTGTACAACTGCATTTGCCATTAATAACTTCTAACATTCACTGCAAACAGATGAATACCATTCTTGAATTGTTTTTGCTCAGATGTATGATATTTGGAAAAGAATGCAACAGAAAGCTTAAAATATTCCAACTAGGGAAACTTCCTGAAACAACTGAAAAATTCCCAAAGCTGCATCTTTTTGCCTTGCACTCTGTGCAATATCTCATACTTATGCAAAATGAGTTCAAATGCTATCGTTCTTCTTTGTTAATGTTTTACAACCATGACACACAACATGATCCAACCAACATGCAAAATCATTTAAGTAAGGCCTCTATAGCTAAAACTAAAAGTTGGGTGAAATTATATTACACTTAGATCACAAAATGGAAGTTTCCACATGTTAAAGCTCATTAATTTGTACAAAGTGCCCTCTGAGCATCTCAAAATTACACCACTTCAGGAAAGGGCTACCTCTGGGCTGTGCTACCTAGTTCCTGTTAAGGTAACTTCAGTCTTCTTCACAGAGATAAAATGAGCAATTTTCAATCCTGTGGCACCATTGGATGTACTACCACCAGCCCCCAAGGTTAGAGCCCAAGTGCCCTGACATCTAGCCACACTCCTGCTCACTAGTCCTCTAGCAACATGTCAAAGCTGTGCAGGCAAGAAACAGTATTAGCCCTTAATGTGCAGCTGCTACAGCATGTCCTAACTTTAACACTCCTTAACATTTCACAGATTTAGGGGGGTCTAAGTGTAACATGTAACTTCATCCTCAAGCTAATCCTTCTTCCAGGTACAGTAGGTCATACATTCAATTTAACACTTATTAACTGAAGTTAAAATTCAATCAGAGTCATGTTCAAGCAGCTTAGCACATGTTAAGTGCCCTCATAGCCTTGCAAAGTTGTTCCTTTCCAGGAAAGTGTTTTCTCTTAACACATACTCATATTAATACATCAGTTCATTCCAGTGATTTGCCACTGTTGCGTGTGAATTTGTGACAAGGCCCTTAGCTACTCGGGTATATTTTATGCTAACACTCTAAACATCATTGAAAAACAAAAGAATAATAAAAACTGAGATCATTATAATTTTGCCATTGAAATGGCAAGCATACTGTGAATGATGGGGGTTATTATTAAAAGTTCAAAGAACAGTCAGGTATTCAACTTCCATTAAATATCAGTTAGAACTGAACATCTAACTGGTTTGTGTCTTTGCAAATTTCCCCTGCATCTGGTTGTGGATTAAAAATAACACCTCAAAGTTGTTTAAAATCTACCTAGAGCCATGTCATAATAAGTCAAGAGTAGATGTGCCGCATGATCTTTAATGCCCAGCAGTGGTGAGTCTGGTGAGGTGGGAGACTGGTTTGCTTGTCAAAAACCATTCTCCCACCTCACCAAATTCAGTAGCAGCAGTAAGTGCAGATCATCAAGCACCAAGTGGAGACAGACCTTACCAGAAGCATAAGTGCAAAACCTGCCAACCCATCTCTACCATGACCACAGCTCCCATTGTTACACCCAAGATTACCCCGGGGGGGAGGGGTGGTCTTTCGCTAATTTTGTCTGGAGAATTACAGGACAAGCCAAAGCAAATTCCTCTGAACTATACATCAGTTCTATACACCAGCTTATTGGGATATTAATAATCAGGCCTAATTACCAGTAGCAGCTATATACAGTGGAGAATATACAGTTATAATCACTAGTGAATGGCATGACCTCAGATACCCCAGCATTCATCTTTGTAGTAAAGGCAAAATCCAAACTATACACATGCTTTGATATTTCTGGGGTTTTTTACGCTTAAACTTTGAACTTTCTCTATTTCCACCCATTTCTCCAAGATAACTATCTCTCAGCCAAATCAGCAGGAACAGTGAGAGTCTGAGTCATGGCCTTTGTCTATACCAGAGAAGTGGGGGTTTGTCTATCAGCATTCGTGTGGTCACCAGCCTAGAAGGCGTACACCCGTTGGTCACCAGCCTCGGAGGCATACACCTGTTGGAAGGGAGGGGCCATCACAAGACAGGGCTATACCTCGGTAGCTCGGGAATGTAGGGGAGCAATCAGGAAGGCCAAGGTGGAAATGGAGCTGGGACTAGCGACCCAGATCAAGGACAACAAGAAGTCCTTTTTCAAATACATAGGGGGGCAAAAGAAGGTGCCAAGTAACGTGGAGCCTCTGCCGGACACACTAGGAAATCTGGTCATCTCACCTGATGGTAAAGCTGACATATTCAACAATTTCTTTGCCTCCGTATTTCTGAGGAGGGACCCAGATATCTCCCCCACTGGCACCCCTGAGGGCCCTGTGGGTGGCACACCCAGGCCTAGGGTTAACGAGGACCTTGTCAGGGAACTTCTGGAGGGACTAGATGTATTTAAATCCACAAGTCCTGATGATCTCCACCCCAGAGTGCTGAAGGAACTAGCAGGGGTCATTGCGGGACCTCTGGCACAGCTCTACGAGCACTCATGGTGCTCGGGCAATGTGCCGGAGGACTGGAAAAGAGCAAATGTGGTCCCCATCTTCAAAAAAGGGAGGAAGGAGGACCCAGGAAACTATAAGCCCGTGTCCTGGGGAAACTTTTTGAAAGAATTATCCTGGCACATGTCCAGGAAGGGCCAGCAGTGGAGGTTATGCTCAGGTGCAACCAGCATGGGTTCATTAGGGGCAGGTCTTGTCAAACCAACCTGGTGGCCTTCTATGACCAGGTCACCAAGTCCTTGGATGCAGGTGTCACAGTGGATATAGTCTTTCTGGACTTCAGGAAGGCCTTCGACACGGTCTCTCACCCCACTCTCAGTAAGAAACTAGGAGACAGTAGTGTTGATGTCTACATGGTCAGATGGGTCACTAACTGGCTGGAGGGCCGCACCCAGAGGGTGGTGGTGGATGGGTCTTATTCAACTTGGAGGGATGTGGGCAGTGGGGTTCCCCAAGACTCGGTCCTCGGGCCCGCACTATTCAACATCTTCATCAGTGACTTGGGTGAGGGGGTAGAAAGCGCCCTGTTCAAATTCGCAGATGACACTAAGATGTGGGGTGAAGTGGGTACACTAGTAGGAAGGAACAGGCTGCAAGCGGATCTAGACAGGTTACGGGGTGGGCCGATAAGAACAGGATGGGGTTCAATACTGACAAGTGCTGGGTAATGCACCTGGGGAGGAAGAACCAGCGGCACACCTACAGGCTGGGGAACTCCCTTCTCGCCAGTGTCAAGACAGAAAAGGATCTTGGAGTCATCACTGATGCCACAATGAAAATGGGCCGACAAAGTGAGGACGCGATCAGGAAGGCCAACCATACCTTGTCGTGCATCCACAGATGCATCTCAAGCAGGTCCAAGGAGGTGATCCTCCCCCTCTATGCGACACTGGTCAGGCCACAGCTGGAGTATTGCGTCCAGTTCTGGGCACTGCACTTCAGGAGGGCTGTGGCCAATATGGAGAGAGTCCAAAGGAGGGCCACTCACATGATCAGGGGTCAGCAGGGCAGGCCCTACGAGGAGAGGCTGAAGGACCTGAACATGTTCAGCCTCCAAAAGAGAAGACTGAGAGGGGATCTAGTGGCAGCCTACAAACTAGTCAAGGGGGACCAGCAGGCATTGGGAATGTCCCTGTTCCCCCGAGCACTCCCGGGAGTTACAAGAAACAATGGACACAAGCTAGTGGAGGGTAGTTTCAGGCTAGACATTAGGAAGCGCTATTTCACTGTCAGGGTGGCTAGGACCTGGAACCAACTTCCAAAAGAAGTGGTGCTGGCTCCTACCCTGGGGGTCTTTAAAAAAAGGCTGGATGAACATCTGGCCGGGGTCGTTTGACCCCAGTATTCTTCCCTGCCACGGCAGGGGGTCAGACTAGATGATCTCCTCAGGTCCCTTCTGACCCTACCAACTATGAAACTATTCATGTCAACTTGCTTCAACCCATCCCTGATGAGTCCACCCTCCATCACATGCTAAGCACTAATTCAGAGGTAGAATATAGTGATAAACCCAGTGCTGAGAGGGGGTTCAGGGACTCTCCAATAACGTCAATCACAACAAAACTACCAGAACACATGGATCTTACACATGCGTATCCAACACGTGCTATACTTCAGCACTTCATTTTCCCTCACAGAAGCTATGTAGGTGAGATCAAACAACTACTACATTCCAGAATGAACTAACACAAAAAATGATAAGGGGCAAACACTATATCACCAGTAGGAGAATATTTTGTACAAAACAACTGCTTTGTCTTTGACCACATAGTCACAGAAAATTAGTGTTGGAAGGGACCTCAGGAGGTCACAATTAGACCAACCCCCTGCTCAAAGCAGGACCATCCCCAACTAGATCATCCCAGCCAACGCTTTGTCTAGACAGTTTTGAAAACCTCCCATGATGCAGCTTCCACCTCCTCTCTAGGTAACCTGTTCCAGTGTTTTACTGATCTCCTAGTAAGAAAATTCTTCCTAATATCTAACCTAGCAACCAGAATTAAGGATAATAAAAAGTCCTTTTTCAAATACATAGGAAGTAAGAAGAAGGCACCAGGTAATGTGGGGTTCCTACGGGATAGGGGTAGGGCTACCCATGTGACCCTCGACAGCTTGCCAAAACTTGGTAAGCGGCCCTCTACCTGAAATAATTGCCCGCCCCTGATTTAGACTGTTTCTTTCTAAGACCTGATGAATGGTACTTGAAGCCCAAAACCTGGTCTCTTATTCCCCCAGCTATCTAAATTGGCTCAATAAAAGATGTTACATTTTTCTCATATACAGTGTGCCCCTAGATGAGATACACTCCTTGTTTTTGTAAGGCAGAATGAAGCAAAAGACCTGCCCTGGAAAGTACTGGTAAGTATATGGTATTTCACCAGGGAAAACATTACAGCTGCTCTGTTAACACCCTAGCTGCAGGCACTGCTGGCTGAAACAAACTGCCCTATGGAGTCAGTACCTGGGGATTGGCTACATTGTATTTCTAAATAAAACCTGGCCCACATGCAACTAGTCAAGTCAATAGCAGCTTTGCCTGCCTGAGCCTCTGCCAAGGAAACAGAGTGTCCATAGCCATCAGCTAGGGAGCCCCATGTACTCATTATGTGGTTCCCCGGGCCACATATACTGCATTACTTTCTCTTTCTCCTGGCAGAGACTTGAGTTGCAGAAGCTGTTATTACCATATTTTCTCATGTAAAATGCGCACCCCAATTTCCAGCAGCTGATTTTTGGGCAAAGGCGTACAAGTATGCAAGAAAATAAGGTATTTCTTTCCTTCACAAACCTTGCTTCTTTCATATTGACTGTCACAGCTACACCGCCACCATGAGTCCAACAGTGGACAAGCGAGTCTCATTCTTATCTGAAAGGTCCTACCTCCAACACAGTGCCTTTGGTATCTTGATGAGGTTTTGGATCAATGCTAACCAACTTCTGCCACTTAACAATACTACACAAAGATTGGTTTGTTATTACAGAAAAAATGAACACTTAAAAGGAAAAAATAAATGGAGTCTGTCATCCGTGCAATGGAACATTTACATCTTTTGTGCAACTCCCTTGAAATCAGGAATGAATTTGATCCTGTATTTATTTGTTCAAGCAGCTAGATAGTAGGAAACAGGCAGCAATGCCAAACCCAATGTTAATTTAGTGTCCATTTGTGCATATTGCTTCTAAAGACTGCCCAAAACAGTTTATCATTGAGGAAATATTACTTCAGTAAATGGTGCCAAGATCTAGTAGAACATCAATTATCCGCTATGGGTGCATAAATTAGACGCGCCTAAACATAAATAAGATTTACGCACCTGAGGTGTCAATCTTGCAATTACTGGGGTCAAAGGGAGTTTTGTCATTAGCTTCAACAACAGCATAAACAGATACCATGCTTTTGTAAAAATGCAGTTTGTATGTTTGTCATAAATTGGTATTCTTCCATTTTTCCAGATGGCTTCTGTCCTTTTTCCACATAACTGTCCCCTTGTCAATGAGCTACTTATCCTTCAGCCATATGCTGGACAAGAAACCTGTGGTGCGCTAAATCAAATGCATGTTGATTACTTCCATTTTCACACATGTTGCACAGGGGAGATATTCACTGCATTTTTTAAATTCAATTTACAACTTGTGAACATACAGACCCCCGCATAGAACCTGGTAAACACAAAAAGCAACTGTTGTTCAACTCTTGTCACTAATGACTTTCCCATCTGTTGGCTGGAAAGCAAGTGCAGTTTGAATAGCACTTAGCACAATATGTGGAGAGCATAAACAACGCCCATACACCATCTTTTGTAACTTATCAAACATTATATTTTATCCAGATATACAGTCCCTCCAAAAAGCCCAGTTCACCAAATGAGCTGCTGCATTGTTTGGATCTTCCATTCGATGTAAACTGCAGGGTTTACAAGGTTATGCCTTAACAAAACTTAAATGAAGAAGTCAAGATCAGTTTGAAACCTTGCATGGCTCACAATAGCCTACCCCGTGATTTACTTGTGAAACTCCCACACACAGTTCTTAAAGCTGACAACCAAAAGTAAATGGGCTGTCACTAAATGCTGAAGCAAATGATTGCACAAGTCAACACACATTTCATAGAACTTGGATCCTGCAAAATACTTTCCACACTTGAACCTAGTAGCAAAGTACGTGCTTTAACCACATGTGTAGTCACAACAATGACAGTCCAGGTTCATGAATTAGTTACGTATTAGGTGTTGGTTGGACTGAATCCAGAAAATTCAGTACCTTGCAGAACAGAGCCTGTAGACAAAACAGGCCAGATACAATCCCTGGCTGGGAAATTCTTATACATTGGGAGCCAAGATACAGATAGTTTAAGGATGAACTTTCCTTCTCTTCTACTGCTACAAATAAATCACTCTGTGACTTGTTTAGTATAACAATGCAAATTTGTCTTTTCCCTTTGTCCCCCTTCCCCAGGGCCAAAAGTGCTGAATACATTTAGCTTTGTCTCACTACATGATATACTCCACTCTCAAGAGCAATGGCAATAGAAGGGGACCTTGAATCACTTATTTTGCTCTAAAGGGCTTTTTTAGTGGGATAGATTTTGCAACACAAGAAGAAGGAAGTGGGTAAGTATATGAATCAGAAAAGTAAAATCTTTTTGGTTTGTTTTTAACTAATACTGTGATACTACTCCCCACCCTGTAACTTCTACAAATCTCAATTCATCTACCTAATGCTACTCAAAACAAAGTGGCGTTTGTTTGGACATTAAGACTAGGTACATACATTAGGACTCTGCAAAATTTCAGCAGCCATTTCGTTTTGTTTCATATTTGGACATTTTGATGGTTGAAACACCAAATCCAAAAAGAAACACAAGGCTCTGAGACAGCTCCAAAATGAAATGGGCCATCTGAAATGTTTCAGAAAATTTCCAAAATCATTCAGATGTTTCCAAAACATTTCAGATGTTTCAGATCTGTTTCAGAGGAGAGCTTGCAGGGAAAGAGAAACTAAGGGTGGGGGTGGAGGGGTGGGAAAGTCTGCTCTGATATTGACATCTGTAGCTGGCCAGTGACAGCGATTTGCCCCTGGTGTCTCTTCCAATCCCAGTGCTCAGTGGGAGGGACAGAGAAGCACCATAAAAAGGCTGTTTGTGAACTGCTGTAGGGCATTTTGCAGCTGCATCTGTGAGTGTCTGGAGCAGCGGGAGAGAGCAGCATCTGTAAGCTTGGCTTACAGCTTGGTAGTGCCTTGCTACCAAGTTGTAGTTATTGCCATTAATTCTTTCCTATTTACCCTGGCCTACCCTTCCCCAAAAATCCTGTTATTTGTTCTTCTTATTTTTTCTCCCCAAAGAAAAAGAAAGCACTCAATACACATACATTTATTACACGCACACTCACACAGACACACATTTTTTCCAGCACAAAATATGAAGCATGCTGGAAAGGTAGGTGCCAGGTCTTCTGGCTGGGGAGGGAGAGGGGGCAGAGGGAGAGCTCTAAGTCATCCCTCCCCCGCCCTGCAAACTTAGACACAGACTCTTCCCTAGCACTAGCAGGCATGAGACTTCTGGTACTGGTGGCAGCAAGGAGGTGGGACCAGTGCCTGCATCTGCACCCCCTCCAGTAACACCAGTCATAATAATAACTACCAGCATGACAAGCAGCACCAGCATGACAGTCTCCTCCACCCCCATTTCAGTTCCCAGCCTGAGCCTTCCAGTGCCAGAGGAGGAGCTGGATCTGAAAGTAGGGGACCTGAGCACCCTAGCAAAAGAAATTCGGGGGACTAAGAAGGAACCTGAGTTTGTGCTCCACTCCCTCCAAGTTCCCCTGGAGCCAGGTCACCTTCCATTGGAAAGAAGTTTGGAGGAGGTTCAGGTAGAGGTTGTGGAGGCAAGTGGCTCAGTTGAGTCCGTTCCTCCTATCATTGTGCCTGTGCCTGCTGAGGAAGGAGATCAGGCAGGATCTGCACCTGCACCCCAGAAGTGAGGGGCTAGTGTGGTATGGGATCATTCTGAGGTGGTAGATGATCCCAGGTATGCTGTCTGCCTGCATTGCTGATGTAAGACCAGACAGGGCAAGGAGGAGAAACACTAAAGCAGCATGGGAATGGTGATGCATCTCTGCAGGCACCACCCTCTTGTCCTTGCTCCTCCTTAGCCTGGCACCAGTGGGAGCATGCCCAAAAAGAAGTCTCCCTTTCACTCCAAAGCCCCTAAAGCAGAGACAGACCACCCTGGAACAGTAGGGGAAAGGTGAAGCCCACAGGGGAGCATGTTGCAAAGGTGAGCAAGATCACCCAGAGAATCAGAGAAATGCTTGCTCTGGATGGCCAGCCCTTTTCCCTAGTTGAGCAGCCCAGGTTCAGACAGCTCATGGAGCTCATGGCCCCAT